>NW_007579977.1:52824-69372 GCF_000690725.1 Stegastes partitus
ATGGATGGATCCTATTTTAACTACCACATGGCTGCTACTACTATTGTACAGTTGTTGCAACCATTTTGTGTCTAACTGCTCCATGTGCCTTTGAATTGCCCCCCGGGGACAAATAAAGTTTTCTGCATGGAACTGAATTTAAAAATGTGATGTTGATAAACTATCATGATATTACGTTTGGTTATTTTCTAAGCGAAACTGTACATCACATGATTAGTTCAAGGACTGTTGGGAAATTGAAAATCCAACATTTCTTTCTGTTTTTAGATTCTTGCTCTGATAAATGGTGTCATTTGAAAAAAATAATTTTTTAAATAACACATCTATCAAACCTATTGGCAGGTTTTGGGGTTCAAAGGGTTAAAACTTTGCCTTCTAAATCCATTTTCCCACCATGTAGACAGTGACTACACTGCTGACAAACTTGCGTCTTAATTTACATCAGCAGAAAATCTATCCCAAAAAAAATTGATAACATCATCAAAACTTCCCACCGGATGCGTCCTGAGCTCTGCAGTAAACAGGTCACACTGTACCATGTAATCACAACTGTTGCCTCTCAATTGGTATGAAACCGTTTGCCGTGAATCATCCCGACAGTCACTCTCCAGTCATTCTTTCGCTCCTTTCCGTCTAAAAGCAGAAGCGCTGTGAAACAAACTGACAGGGCAGGAAATTGAAGTCGTATCCCTATAAAGTCATCTAATTTCACACTGGAAAATAATTCAGTCATACAGATTCTGGCAGTAACAGGCATGAAGCGTTCATTCAGCAGCATGACATGTGCGACCTGTCTCATGGGGGATGCAATGACACACGGGGGGCTTTTCTCTTATTGCTAATGTCCTTCTCTGCTTGATGTTATGCTGTGAAAAGAATAACTAAAGCCGCGCGGCGCTGCAGGTTACCTGAAAACAGCTAAAGGTTTGCTGGTGCGCAGAAACATGAGGCAATAAACTCTGCATAAATACATGCGGATGCTGCCTGTGGAGGCGGTAAAGGCTTCTAAAGTCACACTTTTTAAACAGTAATAATAATAATAATAACATCCTCCAGGCTGAGGTGGTACAGCGGGCACGACCGTGGCTAATCAGTACGGCAACACAGACTCGGCTTGGAGCGTGTGTAACCTAAGCAACGGCGACTCCACTAACTCTTGAGTAATTGTATGCACATAACCGGGGAAGTGAGGGAGATATTGTGTGTGTGTAAGTGTGTACTGTAGGTGGTTGTGAGGCTGAGATGCCAAAAATAAGCACTGTCTTTATGATGCAGGAGACATACTTTTGGCAGCATTGCTTGATATTTACAGGAATCAGAGCAGAATGCGTTCTTACTTTATGGACTGCTCACACTCTCAGCACGACTGTGTATTCTATATATACGCAGTACATTACATTCTGTATGTGCCGCAAACATGTCACTGTTGCTTAATTACATGTCTGCTATGCTCATCTTAAACATCTATTTTTGCTATATATTGGCATTTGGGGCATTAAGCTTTAAAATCTAGCATCACTGAATCTCTGAATATCATTACGGCTTCTTTTGAGTTGAATTTCTGATAATCCAATCGACGTGCAGCTTGTCAAGAAGTTTAATTACTTACAATCCCACCACAGACTCATACAGTGTGCACCACTGAGTTGTTGCTATTTTAAGCATTATGCAGGAAAAAAAGAGAAAAAACAGCCTCTACCTGCTCAATCTGCTGACCCACAGACAAAACAACCTCTTAGATTGTCCAGTCACTGGTAAATACTGAACATAATCAAACGTCTTAGAATAAGGCTGCACTATAAATACTTCTGTGTCCTGCGAGAACCTTTTTAAAAAGCACTTACTTCACAGTAAAGGTTTGAGGTTATGAAGGTTTTCCTGGATCATTTCTATATTTACCTGTGCTTTATATTTATTCTTGTACAACTAAAAAAAAGGTTCCTCCTGTATAACGTGGTTGTGTACTCTGCTGCCCGTAAAATCTGTTACATGATATAAAGGCAGACTAGCCAAGACAGCCTAATTAAGTGTAGCTGACATTATAACAGCCCGTTTAATGAGCTGCCAGGTTTTGTGCTCTCCTAATGGCTTTCTGTTTTTTCATTCCAAACTGAACTGCAGGCTGCTGGTGCTAAAAAAATAAACAGAGATTCCCTCTAAGAAAAGAAAACATGCAAAAAAAGTGACTGACAACACAAAGTTTTGGTTGGAGCATCCAGCAAGTATTTGTCTCAGTAATAAGTTTAAAAAATAGACTTTCAAGCACCTCAGAAGGGACAAAAATCACTGATTAGCATGTAAAAATCACACAACGTCCCGCAGAGAAACAGAACCTTTTCCAAAAGCAGCTTTAGTGGCTTGTTTAGTGCAGCGAGCGAAAACACTGGCAGGCAATTAGGAGCATGCTGGTTAACCAATTAATCAGTCAACGCTGATTATGGAGGAGTTATGAGGTCCAGACATACACTCTGCTTAGGGGGAGCTGGGGAGTCTCACACACACACTGAAACACATAAACATGTCCTCTTATGAGCGGAGGTGGCCGCCGTAGGAGCTAAATGACACTAGACTGTATCAGGGGCCTGTTTCACGCCAGATATTATGACACGGTGAAGTCGGAAACGCACAGGTGTTACTAACAGTATTAAGAATGGCTGTGCTGAAGTGTCCCACTGAGTAAACGTGACAGTGAGCTGCTGTGTCCTCCAGCAGGATCCTGAAATAAATAAAGAGGAATCAGTCATTTTATTATTTGGATCTGTACTATTACGTTCTTACTGTGACATGCCAAAATGCATACAGATCAGCATCTTTATTCATGGGCTGGTTAGCACTGTTGCCTCGCAGCAAGAAGGTTCTCGTCCCGGTGAGGACACCCGGGATCTTTCTGTTTGCATGTTCTCCCCGTGCAGCGTGGGTTCTCTCCGGGTTCCTCTAATGAGGTCCAAAAACATGTTGAGGTAAATTGGTGATTCTGGATTGTCCGTGGGTGTGAATGTGAGTGTGCTTGGTTGTCTGTCTCTAAGTGTAGCCCTGTGATAGACTCATAGACTGTATAAAAGATGGACGTAAAAAATGAAGCCAACCCGGAAGTGTCAAAAACCTCCAATATCACTACGTCCACTACCTGCTGGCTCCACAAAGCCCTGGCTCCTATAGACTGGAATTGGAAAAGAAGTGATCACAGATCATGAAATACTGCATTCCTACAGCCCAGGATTTGTTTCTTATTAGTTTTGATAATCAAATCCAGAGATCAGGTTTCCAATCTGAAAATAAATCAATACTGAATTTTTAAAAAATCGTCAACATTTTGCGGGGCAAGGGGCGTGGCTGGTTTGATTGACAGTCGGCAGCGACCATACAGGGCCCGCCTCTCAATCCGTCTGACCAATCGCTGCTCCTATGGCTCCGCCCCCCTCCCACGATTTTTTGCATCACTGGCTCCAAAAATCCAAGATGTCAACCAGGAAGTAGCAAAACCCTGACTTCATTTTCTCAGTGCAGAAACCAACGGGTGACGTCACGGCAGCTACGTCCATCTTTTATACAGTCTATGGATAGACTCCAGCCACCCTGCAACTCTAGTGAGGACTAAGCGGTGTATAGATAATGGATGGATCTTTATTCACAAATCAAAGAGTCTTAATCTTCATGAATAACAGGAATATGACATCTCTCTACTGTCCTCTCAGATCGACATCCGTCAGGCAAAGTGTTCTCACATGATGTGGCCAAAAGCAGGTGAAGAAAAGGAATAGCACGATCAGGGTTGTAAACAGGAGTTAGCGTGACGAGAGGGCTGACAGGCAAAGTGAAATTAAACAGCTTCTTATCAAAGCCTTCATTGTCGTTAATCTTTGTCACGCTCCTTGCGCTCGCTGCAACCAAGCAGCATCGCTCCTTCTCTGCTTGTATCAGTTTGGTAACTATAAAGCAAGATAATGCAAAAAACATTTCCTGAGTCTCACTTTAATCAGACTGAACTCTGGAGAAGAAATTAACAGGAAGTGAATTTCAATTTGACTGCACCATTAGTTTAGGGAGACAACAACAAACATCGCACGGACTGTTTATACGTTCACAAATATTGCCCATTCACACCCACAACAGAGCCCGTACACAGTGGCTCCTCTTACCCGGCGCTTCCTGTCTATTCCCTTGACATGAAGCAATTAGCAGTTCTAATAAAAAGCCCGTCTCGGTAAAGCTCGTTAGTCTCCCTGCTAATTACACCGAAGCACCAGGGAGGACAGAGGAAACCTGGGCTGCCGTATTCACCGGCCATCATTCACACACACACACATCACAATGGAAAACCGTTCACACACACACACACACCTTCTCATGTTAATCAGGCTTTTCAGAATGTGCCCTTGACACCAGAGGGGCTTTTTCCTGTCTGATATCTGTCTTGTTTCCGGTTTTTTTCCCCCGTCTCTTTCTCTCTCTCACACACACACAGTTGTTCTTCTGTTACATTATCTGACACGGCTGAAAGAGTGCATTATCGCTGCTACTGGCCGGCTGTATGCTGGAAGACGCTCTGCGGTTTTGGGGGCTTATCGAGAAGAGGGGCCCCAGACTTGGTCTCATTTAGGAGACTAGTTCAGGTTGAGTGGAACTGACGGCTTGTCAGCGGGCGGCGGCTCTGAGTGGGAGGAGCAGGGAGGCGATGAAGAGGTGAAAAGTCAAACGCTCAGACTGACAGCTGACATCACCCAGAAGACGGCAGTCGATGAGGAATCACACGGACGTGGACGGGAATATTGATGTCTGGTGTGTGTGAGCAACCAAAGTAGAGAGAAAGTAAGAGAGACCATGTGGATGAATTAAAAAATGGCTGTTTTTCACACCAAATTGGATGAATTCAGACACTGACATGCAACATTCATAGTCCTCAGAAAATAATAATAACCCGACTTTTCCTTTGGCACTACAGTGAGATTAGCATTTGTGTTTTTTATTAACCCTCTGAAGCCCGAAACCCACATTTTTCCTATTTTTAAAAAACGCCAAATTTACATATTCATCAGAGCTAAACATCATTAAAACAGAAAGAACTGACAACTGTATTTTTGTGATGGGGTGTTCTGTCTTAATTAAATCAAAGCTTTAAACCGATACGTTTCATCCAAATTACTTTAATTTCACCAGTAATTTCCAGAAAAAAAAGCTGTGACCAACAGTTGAGTAACAAAAATTCAGAGATTTTGAACTGGGTTGAACTGCAGGCTGTGTTTAAACAGAACCAAGAGGAGACAAGCATGAAAACAAATGAAAATGTAAGAAGTAAAATATCTATTGCTACTATTTTTATCCAACTTTGGTAACACCAAGGGGGAGGGGAAGGAGCAGGAAGCGGGGAGAGGTGGAGAGCGAGGGGTGAGGAGTGAGGGCATTGGGGTGAGATAGAGCATCATGCTCTATCACCGGAGTGTGTGCAATATTTAGGCACTTTGGCAAATTTTCTTACTGTATCCCGTGTTGCTATTATTAGTATTATTACTATTGTTGTTGTTGCTGTTGTTGTGTTGGTGTTGTGTTGTTTTTCTAGTACAACAATTTCCCTGAGGTTTACATCGAAGGGATCAATAAAGTTTTATTCTATTCTATTCACCTGTGGACACAAAAATCTACATGTTGCTTTGAGGCTTTTTCAACAAAATCTAACTTTGTCTTCTTTACTATAATTTCTGGGTTCCCTATATGTCTAACCATGGTCGTGCTGTTTCCATAGAGGTGCAGGACTTTATATTGCAGTTAATCTTTTTTTTTTTTTTAATACAACAGGAGAGCAAACATCCAGAAAGCGTTGGGGTTCAGAGGGTTAAAATGTCTCAACAACTACCGGATGGAATACCATGAAATCCTATGCAGATGTACACAGTTTCAATAGGATGAAGTCTAACAACTTTTCTCGTTGTACTACAAGCAGGTCAAAGTTTAAATTTATTCAGTAAACTTCAACAGATTGATCGGGACAAGATTGATTTGCAGTAGCAGCTCCTGAAGAATTTATCATAAGAACTTTGACTGTGCTTGAATAAATAAAGCGTTTCACCATACTGATCTAAAAACTGTATATGTATGTTTACATTTTTAATTCGGATCATTTTAGCATTGGTGGTTTCAATTTGCCGCAGGCTAAGATCTCTTCAGGGGCACCAGACATTCTTTTATGCAGGAAAAACCCTGCAGGCGCACAAAAGCGCACTTAAGACAACACAGTGGTCAGTGCAGTTTGTAAGAAAAACTGCCAAGTTCTCAGAGGTCGATCTGACATGAGCGGGTCTAATCTCTGCCACCGTCTGCGGCCGACCTGACAGCTCCCGGCTCGGGCAGGCACTGATGCTGACGGGGTACCAGTCAGTAGCCAGTCGGTTGTTTCATTGTTCTCTGACAGAGAGAAAACTCAGTTACTCAGACAAAAGCAATACTGTCTGGAGCAGAAGAGGGAGGAGAGTGTGGCGGCATCTAATGACACAAACTCAAGAGGGAAATTCTAGCTGTGCTGTGTGTGTTTATGCTTTTAAACCTCAGAGGGCAACACTTTTGTGTGCGTTGACAAAAAAAAACAATCATATCCAGTTGAACTGTGTGAATGTGAATACTAGGTGACACACTTTAGTCTTGTTTTCACTCACTTGTCAATCTCATTATCACCAAAGTGTCATTCTGGCTCAAAACATCAAATTTTTAAATAAAGTTTTACTGAACCATCTCTGATTTGGATGAATTTTTTATAGCATGAAATATGGATATTTATGAAGATAGCTCTGAAATTTTAGCTTTATATATCAAATACTGGAGGAGCAGTGGGTAGCACCGTTGCCTCGCAGCAAGAAGGTCGCTGGTTCGGTGAGGACACCTGGGATCTTTCTGCATGGAGTTTGCATGTTCTCCCCGTGCAGCGTGGGTTCTCGCCGGGTTCTCCGGCTTCCTCCCACAAGGTCCAAAAACATGTTGAGGTTAATTGGTGATTCTAAATTGTCCGTAGGTGTGAATGTGGTTGTCTGTCTCTAAGTGTAGCCCTGTGATAGACGTGTGTTCTACTTGGATCAGGCTATCTAGAAATGTTTATAGTTTTTGTGGTAAAACTTGTCATACCTGCTCAATCAGTTTTTCAATTTTTGTGGCTGAGTGTTTGATATTAAAAAATTATTTATTTATTTTTATCTTTATTCTTTGTTTTGTATTAGTGTGACATGCAGCTACACATGGTTCAGAAAATATCACTAGTTGACTTCTGCATCATTAGCTTATTTGTTAATATGTGTGTTTTATGACAGCTTAGGTTCTTTATTTATATTTCAGCTCATTGATTAGCAAAACTATTGACCTGTTGACCAATAATCTGAATCAATGGCATGACAGAAATAGTTAAATGTCAGGCTTTTAGCTCTAATAGTTCCTGAGATGCTATAGTTAAAACATAGCTTTAAATTTCGATGTGTGAGCAAACGAGCAAAAAAAAGTGGGTTGGCGAACAAATAGAAAATCTCAGAAAGTACTCAATCTAAAAATTTCACAGATTCAGTTTTAAATATTCCTCATTTATCAATAAAAAAAGTTTCAAGCAAATCAGAGATGGTCAAGCAGAAGGACTCTGATGATTTCAGATGGAATAACCCCAACATGTTCCCACATGAAACACAGAGCGGTAAATCTAATACCTCCTTGCCCCTCAGAGTTTGATCCCCCGCCGGTGTCACATGACAGCTGAGTGACACAATGGCATCGGAGTTGGGGCAGGTTGCGGGAGGGTGGGACGTGATGAGCCGCCACAGTTTCACACCATTAATTACTCAGACATCATCTCTCCTGTCGTGGAGGATTGTGCAGGAAAAGGTCAGCCGTCTGGCTCGCATAAAGACCAGCTTGCCATGCATGTCACGGCCCCCGCCGGCCCAGCCAGCGCTCTGCCCACGTCACACTTCACAGACATGACTAATGCCTCAACAAGACTTCTAATAGCCCCCAAAATGCCACAGCACTGCCTGTTAATGTGGCCATAAACAACGCCTAGACTCTGAGGCTGAGGCCAAGGCCACAGATGAGTGAGGGAGAGAAGAAGAGGAGCGACGGAGTTGTAGAGAAAGAGAGCAAAATGATTAGAAAGAGGAGATGTTATAAATAGACGGGCTGACCAGTGATTGGGACTAAGCTGTTAGACTGGCTACCTTGTTATTTGTCACCTTTATCTGATAACATCATCTATGACATAATAACATTACATAATGATGCCTGAGTGTAAAATAATAGTGTTTAAAAATACCCCGGCTTTATCCTACAAATAACCAGCTTACAAGACAAAAAAAAACACCATTCCTGGCAGGTGGCAGGTGAAGTCTTTGATGGGATAACCTTCAACTGGGCTCAAACCAAGTCAATTAATCTGACATAGCATACATCAGCAAGATCAACAAGCTGAGAGAGGACCTGGCTCGCCCCGGCACAGCTCTCTATTATAACCCACTTTCATTAAACAGCGGCTCCTCCAACGTTTTCTCACCCACTCTGCTTTCTTCCCCTCGTTACTCATGTTTGAATACGAGCAGCGTCTTCCCCCTGGGAAACGCCGGCGAAACACTGAGGGGGCAAGCGGAGCGCAGACTGCAGACTTGAACTTGTTATTTCGCCGGCTTATTGTGTGAAAAGATGATTATTGTAGGACACGGAGCAGGCAGACCCCCTTTGAAGTGTAAAAGACACGGGAACAGGGAGACGGATGATGAGGACTAATCACTGAGAGGCACATGTGGGTAGTTCAAGGGATGCGCAAAACACAACACACTCGTGGTAATAACGATCATAATAATTGTTTTGCTTTTCTTATTATTATTGCAACGAATGCAAATCCCCCTCCGCTCTGAAACATTCGCAATAAAGATTTAGCATCGTTGGCTTGATGGAAGACTCAATTGCATGAAGTGTTTCTTGTCATGCATCCATGCTTTACATGTTACAAATCCAGTTATTCTCTTCTAACAAGCACTTGGAGAGAATGGGAAGAAGAAACTTTTAACAAGAAGAAACCTCCGGCAAGCCAGGTTAAGGGAGGGCAGCTTCTACTTTAACTGGTTGGGGCGAGGGTAAAGGGGAGAAAGAAGAAGACAGTAGTGAGAAACAGACGGAACAATCTAAAGAGGATCAATTTAGCTTTCTGTTGACGTTATAAGGAAGGTGATAGTTCTACAGTGTGTTATTATTGAGATTCTAGTGGGTGGTGGTGGCACCCTTGACTATTATACATCCATCCATCCATTATCTATACACCGCTTAATCCTCACTAGGGTTGCGAGAGGGCTGGAGTCTATCCCAGCTGACTTAGGGTGAAGGCAGGGGACACCCTGGACAGGGTTATAGGGCTACACTTATAGACAGACAACCAAGCACACTCACATTCACACCTACGGACAATTTAGAATCACCAATTAACCTCAACATGTTTCTGGACTGTGTGGGAGGAAGCTGGAGAACCTGGAGAGAACCCACGCTGCACAGGGAGAACATGCAAACTCCACGCAGACAGTGCTCCCACCGGGACGTGAACCAGTGACCTTCTAGCTGCGAGGCAACAGTGCTAACCACCTTGCAGCCCACTATTATACATAATATTGAAAAATATTCCCAATATTTCCCTTATGTACACTGAGTAGCCATAACATTAACACTGACAGATTAACACGATCAAGGCTGTTTTTTAACTGATCCATATGTGCATGATGATTATAAGCCTGATCCTTTGTTTACGTCTACTGTCAATCTTGTGCTGATATTACTGTTATAGTCAACAGACACATGATTTGTGTCATGGGCATTTCTACTTAACATTTAAACTCCGGCTGCAGGTCATTAAGCTTCACAGAAGTCTTTGTCACGGTGGTCGGGTGTTAGCTAAACCATCACAATTCTTGCCAACACAGAACTGCCCATCGTACCAGTGACCACCTCCCCTTCTTCTGCCACTAAACAGTCTGAGGTTCCACCTGATGGGGAAACACTAAAGCTAACCTACAACACATTTTCTCACTCGCATGTAGAGGATTTTGCAAACTTTTGGAGCTTGTGGAGCCAAAGAAGTCCGACCCTCTCGACACTATATTTCAGACAATGCCCTACTAGAGCTTTACATTAGGGCATTGTCTTTAACAACCTATATAACATTAAGAAACAGCTCGCATGCAGAAATGCTTTAGGCATTAATCTGATCGAGCATCCACAGGCTGCAACTGAACCAGCCCAACCCAGGGAGGTCCTGACCCGCAACTCACAGCACCCAAAGGATCAGCTGCCATGTCCAAGACACCACAGGACACCCCCATGAGTCCTGTGTCCATGTCCCTACAGGTCAGAGCCATGTTGGCAGCAACCTACACATCACCAAGCACGTTGTTTTAATATTGCAGCTGATCGGTTTATGTTAATGGAGCAGAGAAAATATTTATAAAAACTGAGTAAAAGTAGAATTCATGGCAGAGCTCTCTTGCGTTTGGCTACGCAGGTTCTCCTCATAAACTGCTCCGTCATTATGGTAATTTTCTAAAGAAGTAGTCGTGCAATGCAGGTACAATGCAGAGCAGACTACACGAGTGAAAACTGGGTTGAAATCGTTGCGTTAGACTTTTGTGTTTTCGAAAGGTCACGGGAAAACCAACTGAATATATATTTTAAGAAGTAAGAAAAGGAATTGGCTCCTGTCTGCGCCGAGACTGAAGCTGTCTCTACCTGGACACATCATCCCCTCCTGCAAGTGACACCAAGTCCAAGTCTCAATATCAGCTCCCAAAAAAAATAGGAATTTCAAGTGCACAGCATTCCTCATGGAGCTATATTCACTCAGATTAGGCTTATCAGCTCTCACAGGGAGAGCTGACGAGCAGTCCCTGATGGCCACAGTATCTCCTCACTCTTCTATTTCCTTTTCCTCATCCAGCCTTTCTCTACCTCTTGTCTTCCGTCTTCATTCATTTCCCCTTCTTTCCCCTCTCCGCTGCTCTTCTGTCCTCTGTGAAGGGAAATGGACATAGTGTCCCACAGGTAATTGCTTTTTCTCACATGCAGTCTAATGTGCTCTATCTGCTTTCCTTCCTCTCATTTATTTCCTCCATCTACTTCCCCATGAAGCAGGCAGCTCCGACTACACAAAGCACATATTCATGAGGCAAAATAAATTTACACAAAGCATTTATTTTCTTTTAAACTTCAGCTTTGTAATGCTAAAACACACACAAAAGCAAGCCTACCAACACTGCAGCGCCGGCAGAAAACATTTTATTCTCAGATTTTCAAAGAAAAATTAACGAGAGGCACAAAAAAAAATATGGGAATTACAGATGGCTCCTGTCAGTATGTCTGATTTTGGAGCACTTTGGTTTCAAAATAACATTTTCTAGGTAAGTCACCTAAATTGCTCATCCAGGCAATATAACCGACATGGATTTCAGACAGTCCTGAATTGGTTTTCTATCACAGAGAAGTGCGTTTCGTGGCGGCTGCAGGAATGACTGACGCTGTGTCTGTCTGGGCTAATCAAAGGAGCGCTGGGTCACCTGTCTCACTTGACAGATTAGAAGCCCTCATTCATCTTGCGCACACATGCAGCCGCACACAAACACAGCCGTCTGAGGCCATCGCAAATTAGCGCGGGCCGTCACTGTTCCCTTGCCAACTGGCCTGTAACCAGGCAACGTTGGTCGGTGTGAAGATGTCTTCAGTGGGTACATGTACACAGACACGCACACACACACACACACACACACACACACACAGACGGGTGGTTTGATGTGTGGATAGACGTCAGACACTGAGGTATTACTTTAAATCTCCAGACCTCTGATCCCCCCACCGTGGTGGACTGAAACACAAAGATAGCGCATAGGCATGCTGACACACACAAGGACACACACACACAGACTGCGTACCAAGACTGAAGCAGTTATTCCATCTGCAAACCCTGATCCAAACCACCGGAGCGTTTTCACATTTAGTTGCCACTGATGTCTATCTGAAAATACACTTTCCCGTGTGACCTTGATCACTAAAGTATTCTACATGTTCTTGAGGCTAAAAGAGAATATATTCACTGAACAGGGGTGCCGCTAGCAAATGTATCCTTCAAGGTACAATTGAACCGGTGCAAAAATCCACTACACAGGAAAAGTAGACGTCAGACTCATCATTTTAGTCCATCTGTGCACGGCGGGCATCCTGACCAAGATAATGATCAATGCCTCAGTCTCTCAAAGCTTAAGGTGATGCTAAAGCAGCTAATTGACCGTGTGATCTCTGTGTTTTATTCCAAGTGTGCTCTTCTTGTTTCTTCGGTGACGGACACTTTAAGTTGGGTGTCTGTAGAGCTGCTATGCTGTGCAACCTGTGTTCAGCGGCTGTGAGCAAACCTGATGTAATATTAGTTTCTGCTGAAGGTGTGAAATGTGCGACCTTTCTTTTTTTTCCATGCAACCAGCCTACCCACTGCTGTAAATAATACTGTCATCCTCTTTATCGTGCCTTGCTAAATAAGGTTGTATGAAAAAACCATAGCCACTCTGCCTTAAGCAAATAATCTTAATAAGAAAACTCATTTCCATGTAACCATAAAGCACCTTGGAGCAGCTTAATCCAAATTGAATGTTTCTAGGCAACGCAGTATCAATACGCTTGATCAGCCAGCAGCGTGTTCTGTCTCTGTCCCATCGACATCTCTGCTAATTCCCAACACATCACAGCAGCCTGCTCCACAGACAGCTGAGATTCATTACCCGGCACCGCACAAGAGGGCTGCACACCCACTCGGTGTCCCTGAACATTCATTAACACACACTCGCGCGCACACTTCAGCGCGCCGTTATTACGCAAAGCCTATTTCCCCTCTACAAGCTCGATCCCCAAAGTTTAAAACCACATTGCTCTCCAGGTTTAATGCCATTCCAGACAGAGAAGCACTCAGGGTCTCCAGGAGACAAGATGCAGTCATAATCTCATCCAGGCTTTTCTTTGACAGATGCTGCAGCATCAAGCACAAGAAGACGTATCATACCAGCTCTGGATTGTTATTACCTCCGAGTCCTGCGGTGCTTGTTGTCAGATGATGCTCGCTCCATGGAAGTCAAAGTCGACTGTTGTAGTAAGTTTGGATAAACCTGTGTTTGCCCTCTGTCCCTCAGTGTGAATGGGTGAATACATGCTCTTCTGGCTTTGTGTAGAAAATCCCTATACCATTTGTAAATGATAATGTGAATGTAGCATTAAAGTTGGGGTAGGCAGAAATCTTAGAAAAGGCAAATAAAGCCTTCCTCCTACAGCTCTCTGTCCAAAGCCCCTCTCACCAGACGAGCACAATCATATGAACATGCTGCACAAGCTTGATCAATAGACTTGACCAGATCCAGGAGTTCATCATGCCATCTGTCTTCTGACATACGCTCCCTTCAGTTGCCATGGACAAGTCTCCGCCAAGGTAAGTCTGTCTTCCAATTTCTTTGTGTGTATTTTATTTTTTATTTTTGGTTGCTTTGTAGTGTCGGTAGTTCTTACCAGTCCTAAAACAGCATATTTTTTTTTGCAGGATTTTCTGCCATCGAATCAGGCTTTCCACCATCTGACGGGACAAACACGTCTGAACTTTCAGAGCAGCCAACAGGAACAAAGTCTCTCTGAAAAGACCAGTGATTGGCCGACGGCTCCTGTCACAGGCGAGATTTTCTAAAGCCTGGAAACAGAGCCGGCAAGCTTTGGACAAGTTTCCTCTTTCAATAATATTCACTAGGGTTGAATGTTATGGAGTTTTTGCCCAATGATGCCCAAAGAAGTCACTGCCTACCTCAGCTTTAACTGCAGTGGACATATAGAGGCAACATATGTGTTGATTGTCCCACATCAGGCAGGACATTCTATGTAAAAACTATGCAAGAGAGACAGATCCAAACAATTTACATGTCTTATTGCGAATTTATGTGCATTTATATTTCAGCCAACTTGTGTAGAATACAATCACAACTTAAATATGTACACCGATGATGTTTGGTGTCACATTTCTTGTCACTTCCCACAAGAAAACAGCCAGCTTTGTACAGCTGTGAGTGCTGACACGCAGACACAGAGTCTACAGGTGGACACTGAGTTAGATGTGGTGGTTTTGCAATGTTATGTGTCAGCATCGCTTTCAAGTGGAGATACAAAAAGTACACTGCAGACACAGACAAACTTTACATGCTGACAAACACGTGTGCTTACGCAGAGACATGGATATATAGGACACCGTACATCCATGATGTTAGCGTGGTAAAGCTGTGCCTTGTTCTAGTGGGTTTGGGTAAACATACTTTAATTAGAAAATTGAATATATCTGTGTTTGTGAAAGTACATAAACAGTTTTCATCTTAAACAACTGTTATTTTAGAAATAATTGAGAAAAAACATCCAAGAGTGGATGGAAGAAAATGTGTAAATGTGTTTCCAGAATTCTCTGCATTAGTGTGGATGTGGGATGGTTTTGTCTGACAGAAAGCAGGACAGACTGCAGGTTGATTCTTTTTTTAAAGGAGGGCGAGAAATGACAGAGAGAGAGCTGTACTGCCCCCAGGGTGTCTCCAGAAGCAGAGGGGATTGCAGCAGACAGCTGAATGGCCCCCAGCAGGCTCTCTAGCATGTGTTCAAATAAACACTTTACCCCCTGTCGCTGCTTGTGAAAGCATTCACACTGGTGAAAAGCATGTATGGAAACACAATAAAAACACACAAACAAAAAACACACGACAGGACGCAAGCAGGACTCGAAACCGAGACGCACACAAAAAAAGCATTAAGAAGAGAAAGCTTGCACAACAACAGCTGTAAATGTCACTTTCGACAAAACACAAATGTGGGTTTATTTGCCAGGAGACATGCAGAAGTTAAAATCGTATCCACACTCACAAGGCCATGAGACGGTATTCATGTCACTCAGGCACAGGGCACAGGCAGGTCAGCACAGAGACAAAGATGGAAATTGGTGACCTTTTCTCCCCAAACCTCCCCTTTACAACGAGGTGAGAACCCCTCATTACCGGCAGGCCAAACCCTCTATCAAACATCCCTTCACTGCTCGGCGCATTCAGCAGCTCTTCACGGAATAAGAAGGGGAACAAAAAGAAAGGAGAAACATTTGTTTAATGAGCCATCCCCAGGCTGTCTTTCTTTCCCATTCAGTCCCTTCTTCTGCTACAGGCCTGCCCTCAGGTCAACTCCCCCAACAACACCATCAAATCCCTGCACCACTGATGGCAGCGGTTCCATTCACCATGGAGATTTATGATCTCTAATAGCTGGCAAATGGACCCGAGGTTGGGCTGCCCCGAGGGGAGGCCCCAGACTTATTTTCTTCAAATCTCAAAAAGAAAAGGAAAGAAAAAAAAAAAAAAGGGGAGGCGAGACGCGCGAGGCTGAGGACGGGGGTGCTAATCGGGCTCTCAGAAACATTTTCAAGGTTGCCATCTGGGTCGGGTGGGACCTTTCAAACTGTCAGTCTTTAACAAGGACCCCTCCTCTACCAGAGGGATCGCACCATAGAGGCAAAGGACATATTATACAAGTATGCCTTCTGTCACCACTGACATTTCACTTCCTGGGCTGTTTTGGGGGTAATTCTGCAAGCAGGAGCTTTTATTAAGCAGCTACAATCAGGCGGTCAGTCAGTCGGCTGTCTCCTGATTCCTGGCGGTGGTGGAAAGTCCCACTAGGGCACCCTCTGCTTCATAATCCTATTCCCGTAATCCTCAGAGGTCAGTGAGTAAGAAACAATCACCACTCTCTCTCTCTCTGTGACCAACTCCCTTTTCCTTTTAAGGTGAGGGGAGAAGTGAGTGCTTTCAATCTGCATCGCTCAAGCTGGAAAAATAACTGCTAACGGATTCATGTAGCAGTCAACTGATTGCTGTACTCTTTTAAAGTGTAGATGCTACTGCACATGTGCTATTTATTACAGAAATAACAAATGCAACAAACAACAAATTGTTTAATAGCTGGTGCCTTTAAAAAAACTACAATATTGTGAGAACCAGCCACATGAAGCTGGACATCAACACTGGACACAGTAGAAAAGGTCACAAAATCCTGCTACCAACTCATAAACTACCAGGTTACATCTTGGATTATTAAGTGTGTAATTCCACGTGAAACTACAGTTTGATGGCGCTTTGTATTCAATCAAAAAATGACAAAAATTATTCAGAAATAAACTTGAAAGGTAACTTCTTCCCACGACGCTCAGTCTATGTGAAGCTCAGTGAACTCTTCTCTGACTCTATGATTATATTTAACAGATTTGTAAAATGTTTAAATGTTTCCTTCGTCCTTGTGAGGTTTAAAAGGAAAATCAGAGGAAGTGAGATTATTTTTCATCTTTTTGTGTGTAATCAGTCTGAGAAGACTCTTTACAACTCAGTACTTGTTGAGCTGTAAGAAAATGAAATGAACTCTGGACGAAACCGAACAGACAGAACACGTAACTTCAGCAGAGTACAAACACACAAGCAACACAAAGCCTACGTCACTTGCTGCTAC
>NW_007579978.1:0-3713 GCF_000690725.1 Stegastes partitus
TTACTTTAGGAAAGCATTTCGCAGAAAAAAATCATCACATTTTGGCATGAAAAAAAAAAGTTAGACCTCACCATATAATACGTCATGACATGTTTTCACATGGTACACATGACCTTTTGTTGGTGAAAAAAAACATTTTTTTTCGCAACATATATGATGATGTGTTTTGTTCAATACTTTGCTTTAGTTTTTTTTTTTTTACAACATGCAAAACAGTATTTTCATAATATCCTACAACATGACATTTTTACGAAATGACTTGTTTTTTTTCCACCAATGTCTTTTGCCAAATCATACGTTTTTACAACATAATACACTATGACATTTTTTTAATACCAAATCCAATGATGACTTTGTTTTTGCTTAACACTTTGCTGCCGCACACATGCGCACACAACATGCCTAATACTAGACATATTTTTAGGACAAGACTCATTTTTCGACCTACTATCGTATGACTTTTTTTATTTCTTCTTTTTACAGAATATTTTAGAAAACACTCATGAAAGTGCTGCAGCGGCTGCTAGTCACCAGTCTGTTGCTCTGCTGATGTTCGTCTGACGGTAACGGGGTGTTTAAATATGCACAAACTCCTTCACCTTCATCTTGGAAAGCTAATTATGAAGTTATTAAACCCAAAACGCTCCCAGATGATTTCCTTTTTGTCAGGACGAACTACACACCACACACAACGTGATCACCTAAAAATAATTACAAACATCATTCAATTCAAACCAGAGTTACAGACTTTTTTCTCCAGCTACTCCTGCAGCACATGAACCGGTCTGTGGTTTATCTGTGTGTGCTTTCACCAGACGTATCGGTGGTGACATCAAACAGAGCAGAAGTGGTGAAGACAGAGTGACAACGTGAGAGATAAAGAGGCAGACGGCGGGAGTGGAAGAGAGACATGACGGCAGGCTGAAGGATATGAAAACATTTTGCCAGTCTTTGGTAACAACTGTAAACTCTGCTGCTTGCCACCTGTAAAAGTGCCTTTTAAGATAAAGACATTACTCTTCTCTGTGTGGCAGACAGGCTGCTTCTTCTCATATCAATTCTGGTCACTGGCGCCTTCCGTCTTGCTGGTCTTTCCCTCGACACCGGCACCACTGTACTTCTTCATTTATCTCACGCCTCCCCGCAAATCTCTCGTCTCACCGGTCGGAAACTCATTTTTTCCGTCTTTTTCCATTTTGTCCAACTTTCTCTCTCTGCCTTTCAATCTCTCTCTTTGTCGGTCCTCCCCAGTGTCACAGCTTTCCGTTCGCTATTGTTATTTTGCCACCTATTTCTGGGGCCGCTCTGACTCTCATGCCGTTATTAATTTCCCTCATCTGCCTCTTTCGGCTTCTCTTTTATCTCTCCGCCCGTGTTTATCCACGTCTTTTCCTCGACCCTTCCTCGCTCCTTCTTTCCCACATTGCTATCTCAGCTCCTCGCTCTCCATTGATATTCCAAACTAAGTCTCGGCGCAAAGACAAAAATACGCGCTGCTGCAGATATGTATTGATCTCAATTTTATTCAGCCTCTGTCTTTCTCCGGGTGCGCCGACTCTTCATCTATTTCCTTCCTTATCCGGTAACAAACCCCGTCTTTGCATGCTCCTGCTTTCTCCCTGGCACTCGGTCTTCATCTCCTCTCGTCTCTCTCTGCACCTTCCTTTACGCCGAACTTCTCTCCAGCTTGTGCTGTTTTGTTAGGCCCTCGGCAGTGCTTTGCAAAAAACAAAACTGCCTTTCCTTTTCCAACTGTGTGGCTTCTGCGCTACATCTCCCCTCGACTGTTCCCATGAAAAATACAGGATCTGCCTCTTTGAAGAGCTGCACAAGATTTTAGGAACCTTTTGAAGATGATTTTGTCTGAGATGTAACCGTGTGCACGGACACGCAGCACGAACAAACACAACTTCAGCGCCCTACACGTCTGATACTGGTACCGAAGCCTTCCCACAGTGAACCAACTATTAAGCCGCTTCCATTTTCAATCAGTGTCACGGTGAATACGAGGCCTTGTGAGGCTTTGTGTCCGACGGGATCTCATCAAATATTTAATTTCTTGTTTTTTCTGGCCCAGAGAGGCGTAATAAACATTCAGGCAGTCGTTCAAGCTCAACAGCAAAGATGTATGAGGACACCAGGATGCCAGGATAAAAACTAGGGGTGATATTTATACGATTCATTAATTACAACAAAAATAACGCGTTTAAAAATTTGTTGCTGTCCAGGACTGCTAGCGCTAACAGCTCCGGCGGTTTCTGAGCTCGCTGCAACATGCTTTGAGTTCAGGTGGTACCGTCAGCTCGATGTGCTTCGGTGGGATGCAAATTCTTTTTTGCACAAGTTGCACAAAACCACGCTCTTGTCAAGGCTTCCATCAGGCAGTTTTTAAAAATGACACTTGCCCTCCATCAGTCCAAGCACTCTCATCAGATTCCTCCATGTTTGTTGTTGTTAGCGCTGATGCATGTTGTGCATCATGTGATCGGTGGACCAGGAAATCGGGCGCCAACAACCGTTCCGTGTTATCTGGATACAAACTACGATTAAATACGTTAATTTTTAGTGCGTTATTTTTGTTGTAATTAATTAGACGTAATTAACATTTTAAAGTATATTAGGGGTGGGACTTCAATGCGTTACTTTCACGTTAATTAACACGTTAAAGTCCCACCCCTACTAAAAACAAATCCTGCTTTCAACAACAAACTTCTGCAAATAATCAGCTAGTAGTGAACGCTAACCCAGCGACTCAAGCTGTGTCCTAATTCTGAATGATCACTCTTCATTTTATACAGTACTTAGTCATGATCATGACATTTCAGCTGAATATTAATTACGATACAAACAATTGTATTTAATTGTCTTCCTCATCATGTTCTGCCCTGACCCAACACCTCTTTCACATCCTTTTCATCTGGCTTTAAACCAAAACATACCGACAGCAGTAGATGCTTTTCGAGATAAATAGTTGGTGCCATTAAACCAAAGCAGCAAAAAAAGGGACACAAACTAATGTGCAAACAATGATTTAAATGTGACATTTCAGTGAGTTTCATCCAGCTGTTTCTGTACAGATGAACTGAAACAATTGTCATAATTAGGAGAAATTATCACAGTCAGCTCAAATGACTAAATGTGATTAGATGATTGTGTGATGGTTGTGACAGGCCTCCGCACTCGCAGTCTACTGTTACAGCAGCATGTCGGAAAGTGCAATGCATGCACAAGAATCAATTAAACTGGCAAATTAAACATCACAAAGACGTACACATTCATATTTATGTTTGGTTTTCAGAGACTCTGACAATCATTTGCATTTATTTAAATCTAACTTCGTCTGGTTCTTTCAGTTTTGGAAAACAGACAAAAGGAAAACAAAGTGTAGAAGATGAGACAGTCCGTTGTTTTTTTAGTCTTTTTCTAAGACATATTGAGTTTAGTTAGTTATTACACTTTTCAAGTCTGAACACACTTCTCCTCGTGGTGTGGCCTTTTGGGAGCTGACTATCACAGACTGTATATAAAAGATAAGCTCAGCCTCTGGGTTGGAACAGTGAAGCTGTTGTATTGTGTCTCAAACCTGCATTCTATAAGTTTTTTTTGTTTGGTGTTTTACAACATACCACACGATGGCATTTTTTTTATGCCAAACTGACGACATACTATACTATGACTTTTTTTTTTCACAAAATACTTTAGTATTTTTTTTA
>NW_007579978.1:4378-68379 GCF_000690725.1 Stegastes partitus
TGTTCTGTGACTTTTTGTTTGTACGCCAAAGTATACGATGACGTTCTTTAACAAAGGAAACTAAATCTCTCACCATATTCTACAACATGACATATTTTGACGGAATATTACACGTTGACATTTTTACGACATACGGTACTATGACATTTAAAAAATTAATTGAAAATGCTGGTGTTAGTACTCGTCCTTTGAGACTGACTACATGCTTAATATTCATGAACATGTTTGAAATATTCCAAATAGTCTATATACGTCACGAATGGCAGTAACATTGAAATGAAGTGGACAATATAGTGACAGCAAAGTGGGATCACAAGCGTTGTTCAGACATTTATCCTCAAAACATCAAGTCACAGTAAAGGCCAGTACGTCCACTTCATCACTGAGTATTGAGCCATTCAATATAAATACATATTATTATAAGAATTTGCCCGATAACACCATTAAATACATCAATGAATTCAAAGTCGGTAAAACACTATCAAATCCAGCTCCTGCCACCCAGCCTGCTTCTGTTTCAGCTTCTTATTAGCATACTTGTGATAGGATCCCTTGTGCATTATGTATGTCCCATATCTCTGGTGCATCTGTGCTGTTTTCATCTATAGAGGCCTCACAAGCACCAATCTGCTCCTGTCAGATCCAGCTACTCATCCATTCAGAGCTACGACATCACTGACTGAGACACTTCTCACATTAGTCTTTGATGTGAGTTTATTAACGACTTGTGCAGCCTGTGACGGAGTAATGAGATTACTTCAGGGCTCCACGTGTCGGTGTCGGTGAACATTAGCCGTGATCGTGTGCGCATAAGTGGGTCCGTGTTCGTGAAAATTTGCGTTTAGACTTCTGTCAGACGTGATTAACACCTCGCTGAGCACATGTTAGATGCACGGAGGTCGATGTCTTGTTTCTGTTCAGCGGTTTCAGGGACGTGTGTCTAAATTTGCCTTGTCCAACTCGAGTTTGTCAGAAATTGGCTGAAAAAAAAAAAAGCATCTGTATTACTACTTAGCCTCTGCAGAGCGTGAAGAAATTCTATCACACTGAAGAAAACGGTCACAAAATTGGAGCGGTTGTGATCTCGATCCATATTCACAGCACAAACGGGAATCCTTCAGGCTTACTGTTCAGTCTTGGCTCTGGTTGTATTGGATTTGCAACAGGCTTGGAGTGATGTGCTAAACAATACCAGATGATTACAGTGAAAGCCTTTGTATCTACTTCCCACAACATCAACAACTCCGGGCTTTAGGTCTAGTGCGGCGCTCGAAAAGATTCGGTATTTAAACCTGTTTTGATCGAGACTTCCTTCGCACACGCTCGCCGGCAAAACTCAGGCAGCTTTTGTTCCAAAAATTTTAGCGAGCATCCTCTGCAGCTCAAAGTTGGCATCTTTTGCTGGTGTCGCTTTGGATTTACCAAAAACACCAACAGAGCCACACTGACAGGGTCGCAGCTCGCTGTTTCCCTTCCTCTGGGCCGTTCTCTGCTTTAACAGGATCTACTGTAATTCTATAAATCAGTCAAGTGTCTGCACTCAGGCACACTTCTTACACTCTAAAAGGTCACACCTGTGCTTACTTGAACCACATGAGTGTACTTTACCTATTCCTCATTGTCCTGTTCATTGAACTCATGGACTGTGAGTATGGACTCATTTTTCCTTAAAGAGTTATAAAACGAAGTGCACTTGAGTAAACTGGACTTGAAACATTCTGTTCCTGGACTGAACACAGAGCTCAGCAGTGCACATGTGCAGCAGAGAAGTGCAGGAGAACCTGTGGCTCAGGTGGTAGAGCGGGTCGGTCAATGATTGGAAGGTCGGCGCTGTAACCTGTGTCATGGTGGTGGTTGTGTCCTTGTGTCCTTCACCCACCTTGCCTGGTGTGAATGCGTATGAATGGATCGTTTGAGGTGGTGGTCGGAGGGGCAGAATGGCCGCCACGCCTCTGTCAGTCTGCCCCAGGACAGCTGTGGCTACAGTCATAGCTACGACCACTGGAATGAATGTATGTGAATGAATAATTGACAGTGTAAAGTGTTTAGAGAAGTGCTATATAAATCGGATCAATTAAGTTTCTAACCCTTGAAATATCAGGTTCATTATACTATTATGCTGTTTTTAAGTTCACGAAATGAAGTAAACTTTACAGTAGATATGACATAAACTGAATTTAACTAATGGTTATATTTACTTACCAAACGGTTAACAAGATTTGTTTAACTAAGATCAGCTTTTCAGATTTTACAGTGTGTGAGCATCTAGTAATTACCATAGACTGTATAAAAGATGGACGTAGCAACCGGCCCTGAAAAATGAAGCCAACCCGGAAGTGTCAAAAACCTGCAGTATCACTACGTCCACTAGCTGCTGGCTCCAAAAAGCCCTGGCTCCCATAGACTTGAATTGAAAAAGAAGTGATCACAGATCACGAAATACTGCATTCCTACAGCTCAGGATTTTGTTCTTATTAGTTTTCATGGTCAAATCCAGAGATCAGGTGGCCAATCTGAAAATCAATACTGAATTTTTAAAAAATCGTCAACATTTTACGGGGCAAGGGGCGTGGCTGGCTTGATTGACAGTCAGCAGTGACGATGCAGATGAAGCGAGCAGAAGGCAGTAAATGTGGGCGGGCAGAGAGGGCCCGCCTCTCAATCCGTCTGAGTAATCACTGCTCCTATGGCTCCGCCCCCCTCCGACAATTTTTGCATCACTGGCTCCAAAAATCCAAGATGTCAACCAGGAAGTAGCAAAACCCTGGCTTCATTTTCTCAGTGCAGAAACCAACGGGTGACATCACGGAAGCTACGTCCATCTTTTATACAGTCGATGGTGATTACAGACCGACACGTAACACCACCTACACTAGATGTCTGCACATTCAGCGACACTCCTGACATACAACAGTCTCATCATACGCAAAAACACAACACCAGCATTCCTCAATCCTCACAGTGATGGCTATCTAATATTTTTACTGCCTCTTTGATCGCTTCTTGATTGCCAAGTCATAATCATTTCACGTGAGATAAACCAGCCGATCAAATAAAAAGCAAATTTAAGACCCGAGGACACTGAAGCAATATTTATCAAACAGTGTGTTCTTATTATCGGAAGAAAAAAACGCATCAAAATATCTTCACCCGGCAAATAGCTGCAGTCATAAGACCAAAAATAAAAACAATTTAATGCTTTGTTTTAAAATCAATGGTGTTTGTAACATGCAATACTCCTGAGTTTCATGAAACATGATGAAGTAAACGTATGTGATTTAATGGAACGGCGCCGCCTGGCCTTTACAACAAAATGGATTAGAAATGACAAAAGTGAGATCTGTCATGTCTACTCTTTTATCCCTTGAGGAGTTCTTTAAAGTAAAAAAAAAAAAGAAGAAGAAAGAAAACAACTAATGGAATCTCACGCTGTAGCGACAGGTCATTTTTTCCTGACATGTTTTCATTCCGCGTCTCGCCTTGTACTCCTAATCGGACCTGATCTGATGGGAGTGCCCATCGTCATGACAACAAGGGGGTACGGTTTTGTTTCCGTGGCGATGACTGATGTCGAGCACAAAACCCGGTGTCTGAAAGTTCTGAAAATGACACCCGGAGATCAGACAGACGGCTGCGAGGAGAGGTGAGGATGGAGGTTAGAGCTTTGTGTTTGGGCGGCGGGTGAATGAAGTTTTTAACTCAGACGGGGGGGAAAGCAAACTGAACCACCGAGAGCCAAGACGGATTAAATATGAAGTTTTCCCACTTAAAAGAGGGGACAGCTCGAAAAATCAATTTCAGTGCAAGAAAAGCCAATATTGCTATAGGCGGGATGGAAAATGAATATTTATACTCCTCATGCTGTGGAGCTGCAGCTTTCGTTGATGCTTATTTAGTCGTTTTTGATGAAGAATCCTGCTATTGATATTCCAGCCAATCGTTAAGGAGGTTGCAGGGATTTGAAAGGAGCCGCACAGCATGTACAAAAGTGTCGCTTTAAATAGGGCTGCGCCATTATTCGAATATTGATCGGCAATTTGGTGTCGCACAAATAAAAGATCATTATTTACTGTTTAAGGTTTGTGCACTGCTTTTAGAAAACAGCTCCTTTAAAAAAAAAAAAAGATAAACTCCTCAGTTTAATCTTTTAAAATGATTTTTCAGCCACATCAGTGAGAGTTGCTGCGCTGCATTAACTGAGTGGAGACTAGAAGCTTCCCTGTGCACAGCTCACTATCGAGCATCTACAGTGACATGTATTCATGCCCTCCCATTAAAGAAGGAAAAAAAACAGCTGTCACTGAAATAAGATGAAATTGACAAAAGTAATAATAAATAAAAAATTTATGAAAATCACGACATTGCTTTTGAATTGTGGTTCAACAGAAATATTTCCGAAAAACCAACAAAAAAACAAAACAGGTATTTTGATTTCACTGCTCATCAGCAAAGTGCTCTAATTTGTCTGAGACTGTTCCTTTTTTTAAAAAAAAAATATTCTTTTCAACCATAATTCAAAAGCAATGTCTTATTTCACACAATTAAAATTTAGCAAATTTTTATTTATTACTACTTTTTTCAGTTTCTAGTTATTTGAGTGACTTTTGTGAAGTTTTTCTTCTCTAATCGAAGGATATGAATAAATCTGAGGACGACTGCACATTGGCCTGCATATGGGGCGTTTAGGGAACATCTGTAAATTTTAGAGTCCATTGATAAGCAGATGTTCAACAAGTGATGCTTTTAATTCCATTTTCCCTTTAAGAGCTGCACTAAATTCAGTTGAAGATAGTTTTAAGTCTCATTTTGATGCAAAGATTTGCACATTAGCAGGACAGTGAAGTGAAGCCGGGGCGCACTGCTCTGTTTAGTTAAACAAATAAACATACTTAAAAATAGTTAATCCACAAATTTAATTCTAATCAGTGGTTTGTGCGCGAGTCTCGCTGCCATATTAAATAATGTCTGGAACCATTTTGCTGCACCAAGATCAACTCAACATGGAGGCTTTGAGTCGCTCAGTAAATACGTTCCTCATAATGAGAGAATCAAGTAAAAAAAAAAACCTTCGAAATAAAATAAAGCAGACGGATGTGGGAGGAACAGATGATGTATAAAGGAAGATGTGCACTGGGGTTACACTTGAGTTCTAACTGGTGAAAAGCTGACGTAGAGTCTAGACAAGAGGCCTCATGGAAATGGTGAAAGGTAGCAGGTGAGTGAAGGGAGTGCAGGCGTCTATTCATTTAGTCATGCAAGTTTTAGTTTCATCAGTGCACAAAAGTGCTCTTTACCAGACACGTTTCACTTAACCTACGGGTAAAAAACATAAAAAAATACCGGCGCTGTATAAAAGCTGAGGTGACAGTTCAGCGATGACTCAGCTGACCTTGTGGCACGCCTCATTCACTACATGTAAAAGTGTCTTCCAAAACACCTTGAAAATAATGAAGTTCTTGTGTTTTTTAAATTGTCTAAAACGCTCAGGAGACAAGAGCTCCAACATCGAACCAAAAGACCAGCTGAGACCGTGTCACTTCAGCATGACGGCTTTCATCCTCTTTAGAAGGAAAGAAAAACAGAATTTAGTTGATGTACGACAAGTTAAATGTACAAAAGGGCTTTCAGTGGTAAGAATTTCATTTCCGAGCGACGTGTTGCCGCTGGAATTAACAAGGTGTCCCACACACAGAGAGAGAGAGAGAGACAGCAGTTTAGGGAACTATCAGCTGTCAGCACAACAGAATGATTTAGAGTCTAATTATTTCCAAATGCTGCAGTTCACAGAGAAATTCACCGCAGAGCATTTCCGCTTATTTACTTCAGGGTAGTTTGCTCTAAACCGAACAGCTAGTTTAGCGGCTGGTTGTCCTGGAAGTAGATTTGTCTCAACAACATCTAATCCACTGGGCGTTTTTGTTTTTACTTCCATCATACGGAGAGAGGATTTTGAAGCGATTCACGTAGAAATTCAAGCTTAAGGAGCTTTAGTGTTAAAAAATAGTGGACTTTTTTCTTGAAGATTCATTTCATTTTATCCTCAGCGAACACCTTTGATTCATCAAGGTGACTAACATTCAGCACCTGGATTTATCAATGCAGGATGTCGGCGGCATTAGCTTACATTTAACCTGCGCAAGGTTAACGTTTTCGCTTGATATTTCACCAACAAAATCATCTCCAACATATTCCTACGAGAGCAAGGTCGTCTCCGCCACTCATTAAGCTTCGAAGCGAGGCCTCGTCTCCTTACATAACACGCGACCGCCTGATTTTACTACACCAAGTCACGATGAAGCTGTAGTCGGAAAACGCCACAGCCGTCATCTCTGACCCGCCTCACCTCCTGTTTACTGGACTGCACCGCGGCCACCTGGTCGCAAACGCGCCGTCCATCTGGGTGAAAGCTTGAAAGGAGTAAAGTCGAGGTGCCACACGGCTTCGACAACTATTTTCCCTCAAAAGAATCGAAATAATTCATCTGTGTTCCCTTTAACTTTTAATCCTTGGAGTCAAATAAAGTTCACGTCTAGTTCCACATGATCTGAACTTCTCTCGACTCGACATTGTGCCACTGATGTTTATTCACAATCTAGTGAATAAACGTATTTTTATTACCACCAAATGTAAAAAGATTTAGCTACACTCTGCTTCATATTGTACCGAGAAGCGTTTCATTCCATGATGACTGACAGACTCTTCCAACATCCTCCTCATCCGAAGTTCTTTTCTTTGATCAGACATCTCATTCTGACATCTGTCAGGAAAGATCTCTTTGGAATCCTCTCCCCGATCCTGATTTCAACCATCACTTTGGTCTGCACTTTCTGGATAAAAACAGCAGCTGTCTTCCATTCTGAGAGAAACCTTCAATCAGCAAGGCAGCAGACATCTTGAAATATTTCTGCTGACTGCATATTCTCGCCAGTTTAAACCAACTGATTCGTAACATTTTGGAAATGACAGAAAAAGGTTTGCAACACAACATTCCAGAGAAACGTTTTTTTTTTAGCTTGAGGATTTCGTGACTTTGCAGTAATTACATCCTCCCTCCCTGAGATTGTTCTGTTTCTGTGCCCCACTAATTTTTCTGCATCCATTTATTTTGTCCCCCCCTTTGGACTGCACGTCCAGCTGCCTCCCTGCTGCAGAACGAACGACGGTACAATCTTCAGGAGCCACTAACGGTTTCATTTCGGCCCCGGTGCATTTCTCCAGCCGCCTCTCAAACGTCTCGCGACAAAATTAATCTGTTGTTTCTGCGCAGGAAGGCCGATCTGATGGCTGGATGGATCGGAGACGCTGTTTGTTGTTCCCCTGATGAAGCGTTAATGCTTTTGTCCTTCCCGTTGTGTTATCAGCGCTCCACTGTGACTCTACATCAAACCTCAGCCATCTGCAGTGACGGAACAATCATTTCCTGCTGATAATGTCCTTTCTTTATGGAACTGTTATTACACCAGAAATTAATTAAAGAGCAAATTGGATCATTAAATGAATTATTATTAAGATTAAATGCATTATCGCAGAATTAGTGACAGCGACTGGAAGAATCATAAATGCACTCGGCGGTGAATGTAACGGATCCATTCGTCTGCCTCTCGTCCAAAAAACAAGCAAAAACCACCAAACAAGCACGAAAACTAGTCTATTTTTACATGCAATACACTACTGAAAATACTTAATTTACCTAAAAAAAGGGGGAAAACACCAGCGTTTGCACAAGAAGTCATAATTTTTCACTGCAATATAAAATCCTGCACCTCTATGGAAACAGAACAATGATGGCTGGAAGAGGAGAGAACTCATAAATGTCTTTTACACAGCATGAAGCAGTTCTAATGTCATAAATCACAAAAAAAAGATCATTTCTTTAAAAAAAAAAAAAAGAGAGATGTATATAAAAAATATAACCACAATCCTAAGTACAAGAAGTGCCCAGAGGTGTTACCAGGACTAATAAAGTAAAGGTGGTTCGACATGCTATAGATATTTTACTACTTCAATCTTTAATTTGTTTCGGTACTCAACTCCTGTCTGCTCTGAGAAAACAAAGCTCAAAAAGTTCTGTCACTGTTACTAATTTGCTGGGTTACTGATGGTTTCGCAGTTGTGCAACGAAGAGCAGATTCTTTAGTTCTTTTTGGAAGCGAAAAGTTTAGATTTTGAAGAATTTTTAAAAAAGATATTGAAAAAATATCCAGATTATTTATTTATTTATTTATTTTTACCTTAAATTTGTTTGTTTTTATTGCCAAAACTGAACAAATGTTTAATTTGGGCTTCTTTTTTTTTCCCTTTTTTAAAATAGACTTTAATAGACAACAGTCTGTGTTAGTTGCGTACCTCAAACTCTTCTGCAATCTTGGGTCCGTCCAGGAACAGTCTGGTGCTGAGACAGTCCACTGGGCCAAAGTTAGCTGGAGGAACAACAACAGAATGTCAGTTTGTGTTCATGACAACGTGGAGTCCATGTTTCTA
The DNA here is from genome assembly GCF_000690725.1 of Stegastes partitus. Lineage (NCBI taxonomy): Eukaryota > Metazoa > Chordata > Actinopteri > Pomacentridae > Stegastes > Stegastes partitus. The sequence goes on from NW_007579978.1 coordinate 12,860, forward strand.
AATGTGTCTGATGTACATGTGTGTGTGTTTCCTTCTGAACTTTCTGTAGCTGAACAAGCAAAACAGATTCTGCTGTGGTTCTGCTGGAAGGACTCGCAAAACTTTCAAAAACATGATTTATCATAAATTTCAAAGGCACCGAGATCACTTTGCATTTTCCATTTCATCAAGCCTGGACTACTGCAGCAGCCTTTTCACCAGCTTGAACCAAAAACCTGTCGATCGACTCCAGACTGGACAGAACTCAGGTTTTACCCAGAACCAGGAGACACGATCACATTGCTCCTTGTATGTTTTAGAGTCAATTCTACTGACTAACTTTACTGCCAGAAGCTTTCCTGAGTTCATGTGAGTTTTAATTCCCTCTGAGCTGTCTTTTATGTCCTTTAAAAAAAATATTTTTTTACATTTCCCAGCACTGTATTGGTTTTATGGACTAATTGTTTTTATCTTTCTTCTTGAACGATAATTTCATGCTGCCCCCGTGAAGCACTTTGTAACATGGATTTGAAAAGTGCTCCATCAATAAAGATTATTATTTCTTAAACTCCATTAACTTTTACATCTGGTGATATGCGAGCGCGTTCACAAGCGCCACACATCCACAGCAAAAGAGAGATTCTGGAGAACTTCCAGTGTTTTAAATCAGAAATGTAATTAGAACAGACTGAATGCTGAGCTGAGGGTCAGGGCTGTGTACAGTGTTAACCTGAAGGACTGTACAGCAATTATAAATGCTCACAAAGGGGCACTGGCAGCTTGGAGCTAACAATGCCTTGCTCTTCAAAGCAACAATTAGGCTCGGGTTAATCCAGGCAGCTGAATGTTTCCGCAGCTGCTTCAAACAACTTCCAGTCAAGTTTGATTCCTCTTGAACCCTCAGTGTTAAATCTCCAGCATCATTGTTTTCTTGCTGCAAACCTCCCGCTACCTTCTTCAAACGCTGGTGCTCATTTCTCCCTTTAGTGCTCCTGAACTGCCAAATTCCAGCAGTTAAAACATTTCTACCAAATGGCTGAACTTTATAATCAGTGTTCCTGACATAAGCTTGGCTGGTGTTAATTTCAAGGCCCAGTAATAATACAAATGAGAACGATGGCGTGTGTGTGAGAGAGAGAATGAGATCAAGTATCACAAACCCAGACCTGTTTAATATAACAGCTCCAAACTGAGCACATTGAACTAATTAAAAATTCGGATTAGGGATGCAAATTTGAGGCAGTTTCCTTAACTGATAATCAGCCGCGTTATCAATAGGGATGCACACAGAAAAAAACAAATGTCTTAACCGATACTCTGCAGCCTTGTCCATCAATAATTAATTAATGTATAACACAAAATTAATACAGTAGACTTGGTTCCATTTTTTGATGAAGAGCCCACAATGCTCTCTGCTTGCCAACACAACACTGCCTCCTCTGGTCGTATTAAAGCAAGTTTTCCATCTGTTTAAACGCCAAGAGGTTCCACCTGGTGGCGCAACCAGGTACTACAGCCAATCTACAATACATTTGATGGCGCGTCTGAGCCTCATTAGCTAATGGTGTCCATTACTAGCTAAACCCAACAAGACGAAACCGCTCGTAGTCTGAGCGACCGCCTCCTCAGGTCTCTACAGTATTAAAACACAAATGAGCTCCAGACTTCCATCTTATAAACCCGTAGAGGTTTTGGCCTATTTTGGCCGTTTTTGCATACTTTGAGTTTAGTCTTTATATACCACATAGAAACTTGTTTAGCGTGCCCAAGTTTGGTATCTTTCTTTTCAGCACAACATCATCTATATGATCTGACAATTATTTTTTCACTTTAAACTACTATATTAACATTTGGGCTCAAAAACACACAAAAAAATAATAAAATCTGATTTTTAAAAAAATTAAAAATTATTACAATAAAACCAACAAACATGCCTAACGAGGCATTTTGAAAGTAGAAATTGTAAACATAAGTTGCAGATGTGAATATAAAAAGCTAAAATTGATATAAAATCAAACCATATTTGCAACTACAGCAGGTGTGGCTTTCTTTCTCTTTTTATCCATGCCACTCCTGAAAATAGTTTCTGACAGCCAAATCACAGGACCTGCCCTTCCTGGGATTTTCTTTCACTTTCGTTTTGTAAAACGACAAAAAATGACGAAGATGTTGAACAAAAGCGACGCCTGCAGCATATATTTCATACGCTTATATTTTACACGCCTTGTTTTTCACGCACATTCATAACATTATATCTACAGTTTACGTGGTCTATCGACATGAAACAAAAACTGAGAGAGAGTTTAAAGTCAGCACTTTTGAGTGAAGTTGACAGCATCACTGTACATGCGCTAGCTCGTGACGTCTCGAAAATGTCACATGATTATACCATGACGGTGTGACAGCGGACCTCTAAGGGTTAAACTGTAAGAGGCTGCACCTGGTGGCACAAATAGGTACTACAACTAATGTACAATACATTTTCTAGCATGCATGGTACTCATCTTTTGCCTTATTTGTTAATTCATTTGTAATTGTCTCTGATGAGAGTCATTACCCGCTACAGAGGACTACGTCATTGTGGTCTGTTCCTAGCTAAACCCAACAAAGCTTGCTAAGACGAAACCGCCTGCAGTCTAAGCAACCGCCTCCTCTGGTCGCTTCAGTACTAAAACACAAATAAGATGCAGTCTTTCATTTCATTAAAGAGTAGATCGGTACTACAATTGATGTAAAATACATTTTCTGGCATGCATGCCCCTCATCTTCTGCCTTATTATTATTGCTATAGATTAACTGATCAGATTAACATCTGGCCCACTCACAGGTGAATTCCTTGAACTCCTGGAACACCTTGGGGTACATGGCTGCTGACATCACATCCTCGGGGGTGATCTCTTCCCCGTGTGAGGCCCGGAGCCCCTCCTCCAGAGCCTTGAAGTCCATAGGTGGCAGGGAAGCGCCGGGACGACCTTCGATGCGTGGAAGGGCCTTCAGCACCTGTGGCAGGAGGTCGAAAGAGGAAAGGAGACGGAATCAGAGGAGGCAGGAGAGAGTAACATAAAAAGGCACAGAGAGGAGAAGGAAACAAACAATTTCATAAAAGTTCTCATTCAAAGTCATGCAGTCTTTGTGAGTCTTTTCCCACTCATCACAGGCCCCCGTGGGACGCTGAAGCATGTGGGAAGTCGAAAGTGATGGTAAAAAACCTTCACGTTGTACTTCAGAGCTATATATGTGGATAAAAGCTTCAACCTGTCAAAGCACTAAATTGGTAGAGATTTTGAGTGAGAGGAGGAAGACGACTCAGATGCAGGAGGAGATGTTTTGAGGCACAGAGGAGGAAGAGAAACACTGGAAATCGAGGAGAATGCAAAACTTATTAATGCACGTTGTTTTTTAAAATTTGCATAAAAGCGGCGCCACTGTTGTGTTTAGCTCTGCAGTCATTTCCACTTTAGTCCCCCTCCATCTCTCCCACAGTTCATCTTCTTTTCCTTCCACCAAACTTCCACCAGCACATTAACGCCGAGTTAGAAAAAGGAACGGAAGGAGAACAGTGTAAAAGCGGTGGCTGCTTTAACACTAATGATACGACAGTTTATCTTCTCACACAGTTGTTGGTGTCTGACACAACTTGTCGAGGCAATCGATTTGAGGCTAATAATAATGTCTGGTGAAGAGATTATGTTAAGTCGGCGAATAAACAGCTATTTTCCGTTTTGTTTTTATTTTCGCAAATCTCACAGGAGACGGGGAAAGGAAGGAATCTCCATACAATTAGCCTGTTTAGTCGGTGCTTCGGCAAATGTTTCGAGGAAATAAACTTTTTGTGGTACCTTCCTCGCTCCGTGTAGGTTTCTTTCTTTCAAAACATTGTCACCCATGCTAACATACTATCAGTCATCTTTGTGTTTACACTCATTTACCCTTTCAACAGCACTGCATGCATCAAATTAAACCTTCAGCTGATCCCGTGCCTCCTGCGTGCACACATACTGGGAGTGTTGATGCATACAGGTTGCTAAGGTGTGTTTGCGCTACCCTCCGCTTGCCAGCGTGTGCTCTCGTATCGTCACTATATCGGCATATGCAGATGAGTGCGTGTGTGTGTGCCTCGCAGAAATCTCCAGACAAAGGACCCGGTGCAATGCTATTAGTCACAGAGCTAACAGTTCAAAGATAGCTGACTCATTTGTGTACGTGAGAGGAAGACACTTCAAAGATGGCAGGCTCACTGGAGTCCCTGCTCATTAACATCGTCTCCTCTGAGGATGTCTTACACCTAAACTGCTTGATTGTTTAACTGTGAGACACAGATAGCGGCTGAGAGTGTGTGTGTGTCTGCATTAACAAATGAAGGAAAGTCTTCCTCCAAGGTTATTTGCTCTTTCTCCTCGTTTCTGTCGAAGCTGCTCAAAAGCACACTCCTGCTCTTTATTCTTTTTTTACTGATTTTTCTCATCCCCCCTTTTTTCTCCTGCTCTGAGCGACGTGCTGCATTTTTAACCATAATCTTATTTAATTCACTTTCTTTCTGATGGCATCTCCCTCCTCTCCTCTCCTCCCCTCGCCAGCCATCCTCCCACCGTTTCACTTCCCTCCCGTGACCCTGTCTTTCTTGTTTTCCTCTCCCCTGTCCGTTGTTTCTGTCCACCCACGCCACAAACGAACTGAGCGTGACAGAACTAAGATGGGAAACAACTCAATTACCGCTTTGCACTTTTAAGAAAGTTTACCCGATGCATGCAAACAACTTTTTGACAGGCAGCGAGACTGAAATGAACGCATGTGAAATAATTAATAGTTAATACCTCCAAAGCTCCATGAAGGAGACACCTTCGTGCAAATGTCACCTTCGGCTGCAGCACTCTTTAATGCAACCATATGAAGAGGTGTGGCTTTGCTCTAATGCATATTTACACCTCAAACACACACCCGACAAAGCTATGATAAACTTAAGATCATGAGCATCTTATAAGATAAAGCGCTGTTTTAGGATAAATAATGTTTCTTCTCTTTAAAAAGCTGAATTTATCTAAGTTATGTAAATCAGCTGCTTGGAATCGCATCCCCAGACACGACGTCTACGACGGCAGCATTTATCAGAAACGCTGTGAAGGGAAAAGTAAGAAGGACTCGCACCGAAGTTGAACTCTGAATTTCAGTGATTAAAAGGTTATTGTTTAAGTGACTCAGGAAGACGGAGAGAATGAGTTCCTCAGTAAGCTGCGTGCCAGACAGCCCCTTTGGTGTTTGTGCATTTAATATATCGAGGGTGGATTGTCAGAGTATGAATATCTGTAGGAGAGATTTAGAGCAATAGTCTGGCTTTTCTGGCTCGGATGAGAAACTGGCTGCAGTTCATCATGTGTTGAGGATTTACTCAGAGTACACAGTGATGATGCGGGCTACAGCTTTGACATATTGTTTAAAAATGAATGGTGTATCATAGAAAATACGTTGTACAACACCGACGGGCCGGAATACAAACACGCCCCACTACAGCACACAACAGATGGCGGAGGGGAAAGTTAAGTGGGCAAAAAATGTCAACTCTGGCATTCAGGTTCGCATCATCTCTCAGCGGGAAGTATTTCAATGCTGAGTGGAGATGAAATGAAAAAGGACAGCGGAGGATTTGATTTAATACAGAAGCTGTCCACCGTCCTGATTATTTAATAGGAATTACTCTCCTGTGCTGAATTTTCACTTTGGAAACATGAGACCGTCGGAGAAACAGAAACACAAATGTCAAACTGGACAGGTAGCAGACAGAAGGCAGGATTGTTGGTGATTTAGCCTCACAAACATTTTACTATTTTATTTCCCCCAAATAAAGAGACAAGGAAAGGAAGGTCAAAGGTGGAGTGTGAGTTTCACAAAGGGAAGAACAGTGTGTGGAGATGAGTCCATAAATAAATGGATGGAGAGACTCCTAAAGCTGTAAGTATACAAATAATTGAGCGACGAGCTGAGATGAACCGAACATGGCAGAGAATAGGTGATTTAAGTATTGCACAAATGCACTGTAGCTGCATATATAAGACACAAACTGTGCCGGTAAGTGCAGGTACGGCCTCAACAATACATCTTCTGCAGCGGTCAGCTCATTGATAATGCATTATGAAAAGGACAACATCTGTGAATGTTAGTGTGGAGGGAAAAAAAACAAAACATCCGCCTAATCGTCTTCCTAAAAAAGAAAAAACTGCAGTCACTTCTTTTTTTTTTTTTTTTATTCTCCCTGCAAATGTCAAGTATGCCAGTATGTCAGCAGGGTTTTTTTGGGGAGAATGTGACACGTTTGCCTTTATTCATGCAATCCTCCTGAGGAGACTTCAAGCTGTTGGGCTCTGATGTGCACGAGAGTCTCTACGTCGCTGTTTGTGAAACACGAGGAAGTAGGTGGAGGTGAGGAAACAAAAGAGACGAGAGGACGGAGCAACATCACGGCTTCCTTCGCTGTTTTGAGGCGTCCTCCCGGGGACGGGCGACTGTCAGACGTAACCGAGCGTGTGACAGAGTTTGTGTGTGTGTGTGTGTGTGTGTGTGCAGAGTTACACCTTAAAATGGGCTTTTCAGCATGTGTTTGTTGAACATGTTTGGTACATAAAAGGTAGACATGAAGGAGGAAGTGGAGGAGAAACATTACAAGGTTTGGATGAGTTATTTTTAGGGATTGGCTGTTTCTTTTTATTTATTTTTGGTCTGACATTTATTAGTAATTAAGAAAGGCAGATAAATGGTGAATGATTTGGAACTGATATACAATAAATATATGTATTAACAGCATGTGATAGCAGAGAACCTGTCATTTATCTAACAGGGCTTCTTCGTTATTAATGACCACAACAACTGAATATGTAAAATAAAAATTGATGACATCAGAGCGTCCTGTGATGCTGCCTCTTCTCTCATCAGTTTATCTCTTGCAGTTAGGTTGCTGTTCTTCTTTATTTTTAATCTTTCACTGGTCACAAACCATTTTTATTGCACATCATGATTCAGATTTTAAACATTTATTAGTTATAGTTTTCCAGACACTGTTTCGGGATAATCTGTGGCTGCCTCCTAACTCCGCTGTTAGATTAGTGTTAGGCACAGTGAAATGAGCCATTTTCCTAATTTGTGGCGAAGGCCGTGTTCGGTTTATGCAGGTTGCATCGCGTCTGGCGGTTACAGCAGATTGCTTAAATCAACCTCACTTCAGAAAGACGCCACGGGCGGTCACAGGTTGACAGTGAGCCTCTTAGTGATTAGCAACATCTGCTACGTCACCTTCGAAACACGTGCGCCGTTTTGCAAATGCACTCGTCTGTCCCCGTCTGTAAATCGCTTTAAGCGCTAATTAGCCGTTACTGGTGACGTGCAACCAATGAAATATAATCATAAAGACCACAGAGTGACTACAGAGAGGAAGCCAAAGTAGCAGTTAGTAAAATAAACACCATCAGTTTTTATTTTATGATTCAAATCCCTGTTGTAGTTTTATTTATCTAACTACATTTAGAGTGCTTCTTTAGATGTAAATTTTTGTTATTCCATGTGCAAAATTAAAGTACTCAATGAAGAAAACTGCCTCTATGTGTGTGAATCCAGGAGAAACTGCGGTACCTTGGACCTGAGCGGCTCGGGGAAGCCTCCATGTGGGATCCCGATGTAACCCTGCAGGAACTCCACCACTGACAGCGGGAAGGACAGCTCGTCTGCCCTCTCCTCCACCTCTGCCCGGGTCAGGTTGTTCTGCACCATGAACTGGGCCAGATCACCCACGATCTTTGAAGACGGAGTCACCTGGGAAAGAAAGAGAGGTGGTATTAAAGACATGAGCTCACATTCGCTTCCTTTAGCCGTCAGTGAGGTTTTTTTTTTTCTACTATTTCGCCACAGGCTGAGCAAAAGATATTAGAATACAGCCTCTCCACACAGATATCTCAATTTACCGGCGACAAGGAGAGGTGCTGTTATTTCTTGCTAGTCTGTGACCACTGGCCTTTTAATCTGACAAATATCAGCATTTTGCAGAAAAAAAACACTCTTGCATGAGAATATATTCAGGGTAATACCACAGTTTTCTACAGCGCAATGGCTTAATCTTGCAAAAAGTGGGAGCAGTTGCAGCCGTCTGCCAGATCCATTTTTCTCAGTGAAGTCCTGCTGTGTTGTTTCCACACAGCAGTGCACAGGTAGGACCGCACATACGCAAAAAAAAAAACAAGTGGTGACAGAGTCTTTGTTTTAATGAAGATGCTGTCTGCAAAGATTAAGCACTGAGTGACCCGGAGAAAGAGAAATGAAGAGATGTTTATATCCATACAGTCTCTTTAATCATTTAATCTGGCAGCTATGAAATAAACCACACAGACCGTCTCCGTGAAAACAGAATGAACCTGAAAATGAAGATGGAAGAAGAAAGAACACAGAAAAACATTCATTAAAATCACATGTATTCATTCTTTCATTATTTATAATGGCATATCATTATGGTAATAGCGATCCCTATTAGCATAATGGTGATAAGTGGAGTCCTTTTTTTTTGACTGCGAACAGGACACTGATGCAAATATCAATTGCACACATTACTCTTCTATTGGGAAGATTACAGACGCAGGTTTAAAGCTTGCTGTTGACTTGCATGTGATACTTAGGCCAATTGAAGGGAGAAAGGGGTCAATTAATGTGATCCATCAGCGTTCTGTGTCAGAACCAGACACTCTGGTTTGTACTCGTGCTCGGTGCTGCATTTTTTATTATATAGTAGGCGAACAGATCAAAGTTGAAGAGAGAAATATGACAGTCTCCCACATGGAGACCCAGCTTGTTCAAAGTTTTAAAGACCCCCTGTGGTGAAAATCAAGTTCATACCTTGATAACATGCCCATATGGTGTTTTTTTATATGGTGGTAGACGCATCGTGATTCACTTTGAAGCCGCAGTGCGCTGACGACAGTCTCAAAAACACGGATTCACACAGTCAAAGTTTTATATGTAGCCAACTTAACTTTCGGGCTTTCAGAATCGGTTTCTGGATTTAACATGCACGGCTTGCCAATATGTGATGTTGTTGTTTTGCAGTGTTGGAGCAGAGTGAGCTGGTGTGCTCGAGCTGCTTAGATCTGCACGTTTTAGAGGAAGCAACGCTGTAGAGTTACATCGAAGCCATTTTAAGGCACAACAGGGTGAATTTCGCGGGGAAAACAACTTTTAAATATGTAACTGTAAGCGTTTAGAGATTTTAAACTGCTCTCCCATTTTGGTGCTCGCCAGCAGAGCGACAGTGTCCTGTTTAAAGCCTCCACCCATAGTTTGACAGGTTGTAAAGTTAAGCATTGACAGCTGAAGGACTAGCGAGAACAAAGAACGGGCCCACACTCTACGAGATGTCTGTTTTTTTTTTTCTTTTTTTCTGTGGCAATTAGTTCACTCTGAAGACGGAAGAAGAAAGGCAGAAAGAGAATAGATGAACAAATATAGATCAAGTTGACACTCCCCGAAGAATTCCCCAACAAAGAACTTGACACCTGTTTCTGGGAGATGTGATGCCAAATTATCGAGAGTGAGACATGAAGCGCTCGCGTCCCCTCTGGGATTCGCGCAGCCCCCCCGGGGGTTTGGGTGCTTGTTAGGCTAGCTGAGCTCCTGGGATCACTGAAGTCTTTCAACAAGCGCAGTCGAACTTGTGTGTGTTTTGTCTAAATGCCTTTGGTCTTTGGAGATGACAGGACTACCGACCACCTCAACCTGACCTTCAAATACCAACAGTATTAATGATGGAAGGAAGGCCACACTTTAAAGTCAACCTGTATGTTGTATCCTTGATTACAAAAGTCTTAAAAGAGTACTTTAGTAAGGAGATTTGAAAACTAAAGGTGTATAAAAAAAAAGCTTCTCCCGCTGTGCAGCTACGAAATACATCAGAAAAACTGCAGCTGCGTTTGCTCTCCTGACAATAAACTTTGGAGAAACAAGCCCATGACGCCTGTTAAGGTCGGCGGCCACTTGAGCAGTGTTAAAGGAGCCTTGCAAGCAAATCAGCGCTTTTTCAGCAAGCTGCAAGAAAAGGGACGCTTCCTGCTGATTGGAACAAGTGTGCACTTCCCTACAGCACTTCCCTGCCACAACACTTAAAGCTCAGTTTGATTGGGTTTGTGAATAGAGGAGATAATGATACATTGCTTTTACTGAATGACTGTTTACAGAAAAGCTTAAGAGATTTGAATGGGCTGTTGAAATCCCTGGAGAGGCCATTAACTTGGTATAGCTGAGGAACAAAAGCTCACTGCTGAGTTACTCGAAATCTATCTAAAACATAAGAAAGGAGCATGACTGTGCATTCCTAGTCTACCTTCCCTTCGTTTTCCATTGTTTTCTCCGTCTCGCCGTCTCCGGAGTCCATTTTTCTCCCCCTCTTCACTGCAAAGTAAATAACTGTTACTCTTCTCTTTATTATCCATCTTCCAGAACCATTCCTCTTACTCCAGGCCTCTCGCTATCCTAACCGCTATCTTCTGTCTTCACGCTAAAAGCCGAGATGTTGACTTCTTGCATCGTGAATCAACTTAGTCCCGTTGCCATCCTTCTTATCTCCAGTCAGTCTGCCAAATGTTTCTTTCTCTTGATCCAAGAGTGTTACTCTCATTATCAATCTCCGCTGATGAATCATCCACCTCCAACTCTCTCTGGATGCCTCACACACACACACAGGAAAAGGAAATTATATTTTCAGCATGGTATGAGCTATACGTGATGTGTGAGCTTCTCTATATTTTTAGACGAGCAGTGAGGTAAATCACATCCTGGCTGGGTAAGAAGAATCTGATTTCCTCCGTTTGTGTGTGTGAAGCTGAGCTCAGACTCTTCACTCTGAACTGCAAATCTCTCTCAGTCTAACAGATATGATAGTGTTGTTGTGTCAGGAACTCACATTTTCTATCTTTTATATACAGAAAACATAGTTAAATTACATTATTAGGGGGAGTTTAACTGGACTGATTTAAGTGGATTTCTTCTTGAATCTCGGAACAAAATGCAAACTGGTAGAGAAAGTGGGCTGGTGTTGTATCTCAAATAAGTTTGCTGAGAAAACAGTGAGGGTCCACACAAGGTCATTAACAGAAAAACCCAACCATTAGCTTTGTGTGGTGAAGTAAAAATAATAATTGGACACAGAGTGGTGTTAGAATAAAGGTCTTTGGCCAACTATCTCAAAAAGAGTAAAACAGAAACGTCAACATAGGTCTCGAGAGAGTTCTTGAGATATAAAGTTGTACGAACAGCATGTTATATAACTTCTCTATACATGAAGATTAGCTGTAATAGCTGATTGTACTGTTTACTACGATGGAAGACTACAGGGAGGTGGTTGCTTGGACTATGGACAGCTCTGTGTTCTGTGCTAGCGATGTGCCACCATGACATCTGTGGCGGTTAATGGACTCCAGATAAAGCTCTCAAGACAAGAAAACGTTCCTATTGCTGAGCAGCCGATTTACCCGAGCCTTTATTGATCCTGCATATAGAATATTGTCTGCTGGGCTTCATTCTTTCTCATAATTCATTATTTATTGAGAACGCAACCAACTATCTGGACTAAATGAATCACCATGCTTTATGGCCATACATAGACACTGCACTGAAAACGTCAAACTTCATCGCGGTGCTAGCAGAAAGTCAGTCGGCTTTACGCTGTGGAGGTCATGATTGTCTGTCCAGATATTTACAGCAATCTATTCAGTAACAGAGCCTTGAAACCAACTCACTGACATTACCATTCCTGGAGCCACAGTACAATCCGTAATGTATTTTTGTGCACGTTTCGAAGGATTGCATTAGATGGATAATTTATTGGAAAATGCAAAATCGCTTGAGTTATTTTTATTTTTTTCCCCCCATAATGGCACATGGAAACACCTTTTTAAAACAGGTTCTGACTGAACAAACAATGAACTCACTGCTGATCAGCCTTTTCTGCTTCTTTCTTTGTCTTTGTGTCTGGACAACATGACAGATGGCCAAAACCAACTGACTTGAAATAAGAACGACAATTTGGACTTTTCCTCATTTTTCCCTCATCGACTGCCAAAGTTATGTTTGTTTTTCCCTTTTCTGTTTTTTTTTTTTTGGCGGCCTGGTTTTGCCAAATCTGTTTTACTTACAGCCGTGCGTAACGTAGCGTACACTGCCACCTTCTGGCGACACTACACAGCCTGGTTTATTTGCTCCAAAACGGTTTGTGCACATTTTCAAATTTTTTGGGGGACATTTCACAAGTTTGTTTGAAATACTGGAAAGACGACTAGGAAGGTATGGTTACTGTTTGAATTATCTATGGTCGTCATTGCATCTGTTCCACAAATGCATATTTTACCAGAAATGAACACAGATTCATCTAAATCGAGGCTCTTTATCACCACAACTGTCCCGTCCCGCCCTCGTCCACCTCCAGCATCTCTTTCTGTTCTCACCACCTCCATGTTTCTTTTCTCCCACATTACTGTTCTCCTGCCTTCTGTCCATCTTTCTCACTTTCGCTAATGTACAGCTCCCACTAAGTGGTCCGGCGTGACTCCCCTCTCCTGGCAGCACAGATCTGGTACAGTGTTAGAGAGTGTACCAACGCGAGCATGGCAGCGATTTCCAGTGAGCTTGTGTGCCTGTGTGTCATGTGTCTGTGTGCTTTGCTCAAATTTGTTTTGAAAAGCGTCTCTATCCAAACCTGAACTCCCCTAATGGGCAAAGGATTATATCATCCAGAACAGCGAGTGTGTGTGTGTGTGTGTGTTAAAGAGAGAGAGAAAAAGGCAAATACAACAAACACACACACTATAATGCGAGGCAGCCAAGCCAGCAGCAGAGTGAAGAATGGTACCTGTCAGGAGAGGAGGAGACAGGAGAGAGGAGCGATAACAAGAGGCTCAGGCAAGGAGGAGGGAGGGAGAAATGATAGAAAGATTAAGGATACATGAAGGAAGTCTAATCGAAATGAGGGAAGGTGGGAGGGAGCGACGAAGGAAGGGATGAGGCGAAATGAAACCGGAGAGGGAGAGACGGCGGACGGGGTGATGAAGAGAGTGACAGGAAGAGTAAGAGGGAGAAAGAAAGGGATGGACAGATTAACCGAGGGGAGGAGAGACGGAGGCAAACAGACAAGAGCAGCAGACATCTGCAGCCCCACAGGCGATACAAGGAGGTGCTCCACCTCCAACTATAAGAGACTGTGTGAGTGTTTTCACAGTGTGGAGGTGAGTGAATACGTGCCTGTAATTGCAAAAGGAAAGTGACAGACTAAGTGAGGTGAAGGGCAGAAGACGGAACACCCTCACAAATACATACACAACTTGTCCTCCTTACATGGACACGCTCGTTTTGCGACGGATGAAGCTGAGCGAGACGGAAAAGGGAAAGAAATGAGTGGAAGTTAAAAGCAAAGAAACGGAGGGAAAAGAGGTAGACTTTAGTTACAGCATGTCGGTGTGAGTTACAAACATGCCACCCTGTAATTTCCTGTGTGCTATCTGCATGCCTTCTACACACACTACATAAAGGCTCACTGTCGGCGAGAACAGCTACATTATTAAAACATCACCTGCAGGCATCTGTTCATGTATGTTTTGCTGGATTTCTCTATCGCTAACTTTAATCTACTGTCAAAGAGGGTTTGTCAAGCTCTGGTGTGACACTACAGCAATGTGGTCTGTGCAAGCCGGGCAGCGCTACGTGACCAGGAGGACGATAAGTGGAAGAAGAAAGAGATTGGCATCCACCAAAGGTTACATGTTACAGAGCATTCGCATGTAAAGGAGAAAAGGTCTATTTTTAATTTGTTCAACATTGTCAAGGTTCCTTTTTCAGTTTCACAACAACACTACATTTTACCATAAGAACCAATTTGAAAGCTTTACTGATACATAATGTGAAAAACGCAGCAGAATTTTAATAACGCAGTCGAATATTTAAGATAAAAGTAAGTTGAATTCCAAAGTTGCCGGGGGGGAGATGTGAATTACTTTGAAAAATAGCATTAATTTAAATGGTAAAATACTAAAAATTACAAAAAGAATGAAGATGCTTCGCAAAACGGCAATCAATCTTATCCCTAAGAGGATTCTGCAAAATGAAGTCAGGGGGCTCTATATTACAGACACACAATTAACACAAGAGCAGAAACTGGAAGACATCATCCTACTTTCCTCCTGCTCCAAAGTCCTTTTGTGACTAATGCACATTTAACAGGTGTGTGCACACATACAGTACTGGCGTTTGACAGAATGCCGAAACTGCCCTCGCTCAGATCAATAACTGCCCTCTTTCTACACAGGTTTTAAATAATGGGGTAAAAACAGTTCACCTTTCACAGCTCCTTCTTCCACATCCATCATTCTGCTGCCTGCAAAATGCCCCTATCTTTCTGAACTTTTTTATTTTATTTCGCTGTAGCAAGCAGTGTGGTGAACAGCCACCACTTCATCTTAACTGCTGCACATGTAACCTGCGTGACTGCTGCGTGATCAATAAATAAGATCTGATCTGGCCTTGAACATCCTCAACATCCAGTTAATGCTGAGGAACACTCCAGAGACCGAGGATGTTTTTATGCCCTCTGTAATTGGTAATCAACTGCATGGATTCAGGTAGATTTGGTGAAATGCTGGGTGATCAGCAAGCGATGTGATGACTGCACTCAGCTACACATCTGGAATTATTATTAAGCTGTAAAACAGTTAGGCTTAGCAGCATTTTTGGGAAAGTCTCTCGGTCTCCTGCGTGGCGTTTGATGTCGTTTGGTATTAAGTGGAAGCCAATGAGCCTAAGTCCCGGCGTCTCTTTGAATTTTTAATCAGGCTGTTCTGTCAGTTCATGCCGTACAAATATCTTGATTTCCTAATTCAGGACGTGACACCAACTGCCACGAAAACATGAATTAATAAACTTGGCAAAGCAAACAATCGCTTTAATGCAAATCACTTTTATGCAAATGCTTTGATGGTGATAAAACTTTTTTTTGTTTTTTTAAAAAAATCCAAAATAATTAGAGTTGTTTGTCTTTTTTCATGAGGGGAGTCGATGCTCTTGATAAGAAAAAAAAAACAAAAGGGAGAAAATGCTTAATTATTGATGTAAAAAGTTTCCTGGACACTAACTTCATGATTCTTGGCTGACAGCTTCATAGTCATGACGTCTGCAGTGATGTGTGGGGGATCGCGGTGGAGGCACGTACGCTGGATGGATGCTCTGCTTACTGCCGGTGCAGTATGTGGTGCGTCTACTTTATGTCTAAATCTGACAAGCAGCCTCCTTCTCCCTTATCGACAAGCCGACAGTGTGAGAGGCATCGCCATTGTCAAACTAACAGGATACAACTGAGAGCATAGCAGGACTCGTAGGCACATTAAGCCAACATTGGCTTGTGCAGTGAAGCCCGCCGAGTCTTAATTGAATTGATAGAGAGCATGGGGAGAAGGTAGGGGAGGTCGGGGGAGAGAATTGATGAGGAAAACAGAGAGGGGGGAAGAAAATTAAGGAGAGAGGGGACCAGAGAAGGAAAATTGAGAGAGAGACATAAAGAGAATAAAAAAAAAAAAGGGAGGTGGTGGAGTAATGGGGAATCCATGGGAGCATGTCTACGACGAGATGGAGCAAAATAAGAAAGATGGCAGAGGGATGGCGAATAGAAAAGGTGAAAGAGAAAAGTGAGACGGGGGTTTGAGAACGGGAACGCAAACAAAAGAGCAAAAATAATTACAGAGTGAGTGTGAACACAGCACAAGAGGGATGAATCTATTACTACGGTGTGATGGTAAATAACGAAGGGAGGAAAACAAAAGGAATTAATGAAAGATGATGAAAAACAAAAAGGCAGGCAGGAGGTGAGTCTAGGCTGAGAACGAAATTGTTGACTGCAGAATTGGCAACGGAGGCCTCTCTCCATGACAGCGGCTAATGCGCCCTTCAGAAAATTAACCCACAAACAGTTCACTGGAGTTTCTCCTCAAATTAACATGAAGCAAAAACAACGTAGTATCAAAGCTGAATAAATCAGTCCAGCTCAAGGTAAAACGAGAGGATAAATGAGCATAATGCAGAAGAAGAACAGTTTCCCAAGTTAGGATTAACAAGTCTGGTAAAGGAAGGAGAAAAGATATGAAAAGGTGGGTGCACTGAGCTAAAGGAAGCCAGGGAGGGTAGAAAAAACATATACAGTGTGGCTGAAAGTGAACTCAGACAGCACAGAACAGTGGATGCACCTAACTTAATCTGGGATTGTTTGGTTCAGCCAAGCCATGAAAAAGGGGCAGCCTGGCAGGAGCAGCCACTGTGAGCAATGCCAATGAAGGAATATCAACAGCGTGCCAAAGTAGCAGTTGTGTTTTTGGCAGAGCGTTCCTCTCAAACTGCTTTAGATGAAACGTATTAAGGAAGGCAGCGAAACTCTCTTGCAAATGCATGTTCCTGCAATTATAAAAGAGTTATTTATGTTTCCATCTGTATTTCAGTAGTAGATGTTCTTAAAGGTGATAAAGATTATAATTACGGACTTTACCTTTAAATCAAGGAGTTGTGGATGTTTTACTACCAGCCAAGTGAAATTAGGATTTGCTGGCATCGGTAATTACAACAATGATGAATCCTCAGGGGCCCTGCGTACATTTATTGTCCTATGTATCTGCTGTACGATTCCATACCGGCGTGTCACCGGTGAAACTAAATTAGGGCCGAAACTGCACAGCTCGGTGATGAAAAACCAAGAGGGATTTGTCATGTTTTATCTTCATGTCTCACCTTAATGAGGTCTCCTAGTAGTTTATTGGCTTCAGCGTATGCCTTCTTCACCTCCTTGAACTTATTTCCCAGTCCCATACTGTGAGCCTGCAATGAACCACAGTGAAACAAATGCCAGAATAAATGAGCAGAGTAAAAATAATCTCTTTATTATTTCCCCATTTAAAGGGGAAAGCCGGGGAGCGCTGGGCGAGCCAGCTCCATCCTGTGATTTAAAGCAATAACTTGTGACCAAAGCTTTTAAATTTAGCAAAGGCCAGATGGGCCGTCCTGGTATCCCACCGCAAACTGTCATTTTCTGCACAGCGTATTTGTTTAACACTTGATATAAACGGACCACAACTGGTCTCAGATATGGGCGGCTGCAGGGTTTTTGCAGGGGATTCAGTCACTTCTTTTTTTTCCAGGATTTGACTGGGTCGATACTCGTCATGTGATTAATAAACAAAGTAAGTTGTTCAAGCAGCATTCAGTGTTTCTAAAGCAGTGCTGCTCTTTTCTTGTCACATTTCTTGCATCTACAGTTGCTTTAAATAAAGAAACACAAACATTTAAGAAGGCATTTCTAAAGAAGAGAACTCTAAATTCGAAAAAAATGTCAAATATCAACAGTCCCTGCATTTAACAGTGATGACGTGTCTGATGTTACACGGTGCCAATGTTGCCTCATGCACAAACCGGCTTCTATTCTCAGTGCAGAAATGAGAAAACACAATAAAAAATAGAAGGATAGCTCAGCGTACCTGGAAGTGAAGGTTGGTGTACTGTCCTCCAGGTATCTCGTTCTCGTAGACATCAGCGTTGCCAGATTTCATGGTAGCGGTGCAGTCAAATGGAGCGTACAGGCCTCTGGCTACCTCCCAATATTCACTGTAGTCAAACACCTTCTCCAGAGCAATGCCTGCAACGCAACACAGTAAAACAGCATCAGATCAATGGGAACCGTGCACATTTGTTTATTAGACTCAATAGTATCGATGTACAGTAATGTCGAGTAATTTTGCTGCTCGTCTTAAGAGAACAAAAGGCGATAACAAATGCAAAGTTCGACAGAATATGCGGTCGGTTTGGGTTTAGTCTAAATGCTGATACACATGAAGGCTGTGCACAGAGATACGACCCTAATTCTGCTTTTAAGCCAAATCTGCTCTCTTTTTTTTCCCCTGAACATTTTTGGCCCCTTACAGCTAAAAAGAGGGAAACGATGAGATATTCACCACAAATATAGTTGAATTGTCCTGGAAGCTTACGTGGCAGCCTGCCATTTATCTGCATTAGTCATATCACTGACGAGTGCCAGCTAGTCAATTGTGGGCTTATGCGGTTGATTTTAATGTATGAAAATATAAACAGGATGTGAAAGTTGGTACAGTTCTGACAGTGTTTGGGGAACTAGAACAAGTGTCTCTGCTGTTTTTTTATTTTACTATTCTTAAACTATTCAGCAGGAGAAACCAAAACGCTGTAGTCTGCCAGGATCTCACTCTTGACAACTGGATTAGAGAGTAGTGCACTTCATCTCCTCTATCTAACTGTAGGTAAAGTGTACTATTAGCCTGTGAGTGTGCTTGAAAGCTGCATTTTCATCTTGCCTTTTTCTACATCTGAGCTGCTCATTAAATCTTTGTGAGATTTTGTCGTCCTTAAATAAAACATCTGTTGCTCAGATCCACGACATTCTGCCGCTGCTGGTTAAGGTGCACTAAAGCTGATTACCTTGAAAGGAAGAAATCTGCTTTAATGCTGCGACAGAAATGGCAGCACGCAGAGCTCTTGGCTAATGATGACAAAAATCATCCATGTTAATGAGACAAACTTAGCTTGTTACTTCCACAACAACTGAGTGACGAGCTTGTGTTTTTATGATTTAAACAGAGCGCACACTCCAAAGTGTTTGTGTGTCTCCGCTGTGATCTTGGTGGGAGAATGGCGCTACTGTGAAATTAATGTGAAATTAATCTGCATGTTGTTGCTCCTCGAATTCAGCCGCCTGCCAAGCCGGGCTGTAATTGGGTCCATTTCCTTCTCTGTTTGCGAACACCATTTTTGTTGCATTCATTTATGCCTCCATTGTGAAATTACAGTCTCAGTTTACAGGGGGAAGGGACGCCATGTTCACGGAGACAGCAGACAGCAGCTTTTGTTGATTCAAATGGAAGCTTGAGTCAATTTCACCAATAAGCAGCACCAGCTGAACACCTCAGGCTCCACTTTATGTACTCACGGTTTGCAGTTAGTGGACAGAAGATATTTGCAAGTTTGCACATAATTAGGAGTAACTGACTTCTCACATCTGAAAACAAACTGCATTCTGTTCTCCTGCACTGAGGCTGCAAAACCCGCCGTCGTCTGGTTGCTTCCATGATGGACTGCTGAACGTCGCCATGAAATGTTGTTTCTGGAGTTTAACTGCACTGGAAGTGTTTCAACACACCCACATTTGGCCACATCAGCATGCAAATCTACGTCTAAATCTGCAGATATTATGTTCAATTACGCCAAGAATGCAAAATTTGGACACACAAGTGCGCTTAAATTCCTCTAAAGACAGAACTTAATGCATATCACAGAGGATAAAAAAAGATTTAAGCCTCATTTGGAAGAATTAAGATTACAAGAGAAGGTGGGAGATAAGATTTCCCCTGCAGTCGCTGGTAATTTAATACACTGTTCTGGACGGGATTTTAAACTTGACAGACGCTCAGAAAGACAGTAAACTTCTATAAATCTTAAGCTCGTTATCTTCATTTATGTGCGATGAGCTTAAACAGCAGTGGTGTCTGAGAGAATGTTTGACAACTGTGTTAGAAGATTAACCTCAGGTAAAAAACCAAACAAACTCTGTTTAGTGTGAGTCCTTTCCCCCTGAATCTTAGTGTTAGCTGCAACTGCTAAGTTTGCACAGTAGCTACATTCATGTGAAATGCACAGGACTGCAGTAAAACGGAATTATCCTTTAAGGTTTCTCTAAAATTATTATGATTCATCATGTGGAGGTCATGAAGAGATTCATGGCGACCCATCCACTAGGCTGGCTGGTGAGCATTTACAGAACTACATCACGAGTGTGGCTTCTCAACCCCAATCAGCCTGCTGCACCGCTGAGGTCAGGGACTTAGTGAGAGGTAGAAGTTGTAGTTTACCACTTTAACAAACCAAAAAAAAAAAAAAGCATTTTAGAGTCACGAGCTCCAGACTGTGCGGTGGAGAGGCACCTGGTCCAACAGCTGAGCTGCAGCGTGTCCAAGAAACACTGTTTTCTATAATCCTACAGTTTGTAATCTTCCCTCTCTCCGTCTAATCAGCCAAACACTACACCTGTGTGAGCTGGAGAGTCCTAAATTGTTAAAAATGATTAATAATCTTCATTTACCAGAGAAGTGCTTTGGCTAGAAAGGATAACAGGTCCAAAAAAGAAAGTTGGCCGTAACGAAGCACCAGCACTCTGTTTTGTCTGCACCGTTTTCTGATATTGTGATAAACTACCGACTAAATCACGCTGAAGGTTTTCTGCTCTGTGGTTCTGATCCCAAAATCATACCCTGTAAAGCATGTGTATGTATTCCACAGACAGCGGTCCATACATCACTCATTAGGGTGGCAGCTTGGCAGCGACACTGTGCCATCAATATTCAACTCATTAGCAGCACAAACGCACTAATGCAGGATACGAACAGACAGAGACGCACATATATTTGAGTTTGTAAATGTATACACACACTTTCTGCAGCAACACAGATGAACACAGCTAGAAAACGACAGTCACACAGAGTTTGTGGTTGATGTGACAACGAAAGCAAAGCGAGACGCATAGATGAAGACAGATGAGACACCAGAGGATGGAGGCCGAAAGACAGACGGGGTGAGAGAGATGGAGGTGATGCTAAACATCCCTGTTGCCTGCCTCTTTGTCTGAGCTTTGACTACTGCGTCTTGAACAGCTGCATTGTTGTTGCAGCTGAAGATTTTTCAATTAAGTCCATGCATGATGCATGAGTCAAGGCAGTACATGCAGTGCGTGACAATACGTGTGACTTTTAAAATGCCCGAGTTTGTGCTCACGTTGTGGCACACTGAATAAATAAACTGACAGCTTAAAGACAAATGAATCGAGCAGAGAAACACTGCTTTTGACATTTCTTTGGAACAAAGAGATACTGTGAGAGATGCTAAGGGAGTGGAAGGGAGAGAGCAAGGAGAGGGGGAGTCTGAGGGAGTGAACTAGGCATGGAAAGTGCTGTTAATTGCTTTGTCACCGAGTGAGGGGGAGGGAGGAGGAGGAGGACGGAGGGACAATGTGAAAGAAGCGGGGGTGATAGGAAAAGGCATGAGAGCATAGAGAGGGAGCGAGATAGAGGCAGCAGAGCACATTGCACAGCACTGATTACTGCTTTGAAACAGAGATGGGAGAAAGACGGGAGGGAGTGAAGGAAAGCAGTAAACAGACTAAGGTCAGGAAGGTATGGAAGTATCCAAGGAACTGCTCTGCTTGATTACAAAAGTAGTGAGATAGCCAAACTGACACAGAGAGGGGAGAGGAATTAAGTGGAACAGGGATGAAAGGAAGAGACGAGCACAAGGTGACAGGTATAAAAGAATTTGGACGTGAGAGGGAGTTTGTCTGCATGTATATGCATTATGCATAACCGGGGTCACATCAGGACAGACCATAAGTATGCACACATGTGTGTGAGAGAGAGACATCCTGCATCCCAGCTTAAGTCTCAAGTGAGGCAAATTGAAATTCCATGAATAAACTGACAGACTTGAGAACCTGTCGCTCTTCAGTAACGACCTTGTCTTTCTCTCTCCTGTTTTTTTTGTACTGTACGCTCACAAATTGATATTCTGTCACTAAACTGGACCGTGTCTAAATGATGGCAGAGTTTCTATCACGTTTCTTACATTGTCCAGAGCCATATTTATTAGCTCCAGATGTGAACCTGCTGCATTCAGCTGCCCATTTAAAGTGTGGATGGAGGCGGCGGCAGTAAAGCAAAAGGTTT
Source organism: Stegastes partitus (assembly GCF_000690725.1). Classification (NCBI taxonomy): domain Eukaryota; kingdom Metazoa; phylum Chordata; class Actinopteri; family Pomacentridae; genus Stegastes; species Stegastes partitus. Next base: position 34,627 of record NW_007579978.1, read on the forward strand.
TCCTCTCAAAGCACAAGTCACACATCATCCTCACAACACAGCATGTCTTAATGGATCTGTTGCTGCACTGCTTTATGGACTGTTACAGAAATTGCTTCCTCTTTTATGACAGATTTTTCAGTGTATGATTGTTAAATATTTCTGTCGAAACAATGAGGCGAGGAGAGAAGCCCATTCACGTCGAAGGACACCATCGGGGGACTAATAACACCGAGACCTGATGTTTACGGTTATCATCTGCTGGACAAATAACACCGCAGCTGCACTGGAAGTATCAACAGGACATCTTGCTTTCAGTGCGGCCACCCATCCATGGAAATTAGAAACAGCAAAAAATTAAGTAACGTGGCACCGAAATGCAACGAGTAATGCCTTTTGTTTCCTGAAAATCTTTCTTTTGCTGACCAGTGGTTTAACTTTTCACCTTGCTGCAGTGATGTAGAAGTGCACTCAGGGCTCTGTCAGATCACTGTTGAGCAAGCTGCAGGTTTAACAGAAAATACTTGTGACCACACCCAACAGAGACACAGTGAAACTCTGCTTCTAGCCCAGAGTTAAGTGGTGAACTGTTTGGATGGTTTAAGGTGGAATTTTTCCTCCAAGATGCACCAATAATTTTAAAAACGGGGGATAAAATGTAAGATGAGAATTCATGCTGCATTCAGAAAGTCCTCAGACCCCTTCACTTTTGTTATGTGACAGTATAATTCATTCCACTGAGCATGATTTGGAGAGGCACATGTCTGTCTATAAGGTCTCACAGGTACACAATAGAGCTGAAGCCAAACCATGAGGTCAAAGGAACTGACTGCAGAGCTCAAAGACAGCTATGAAAAAAAGCTATTAAAAATTGTGCCTGAAGTTGAAGTTCCCAAGAGCACAATGGTATCCAACTTTACTAAATGGAGGAAGTTTAGACCAGCCGGGTCTCTTCATAGAGCCGGCTGTCTAGCGAAACTCACAAACTAAGCAATCGGGAGGAGGAGGGCCTCGATAAAAGATGTGATCAAGAACCTGGTGGTCACTCTGGCTGAGCTCCAGAGATCCTGTGTTGAGACGGAAGAAACTTTCAGAAGGACAACCATCACTGCAGCCCTTCACTGATGTGGGATTTAAGGCGGAGTGGCCAGATGGAAGCCTCCTCTCAGTGAAAGACACATAAAAGCCCCATTTGGAGTTTGCAAAAAAAAACACCCAAAGGACTCTCAGACTGTAAGAAGTAACGTTCTCTGGTCTGATGAAACCATGATTGAACAATTGGGCCTCAGTTCCAAGCGCCATGTTGGGAAGTGACTAGTCAGCACTCATCGCCTGCCCAAAAACTATCCCAACGGCGAAGCATGGTGGTGGCAGCATCATAGTATGGGGTGGTTATCAGCAACAGAGGCTGGTCAGGGTGGAGGAAAAGCTTAATAAAAACCTGCTCCAGAGCACTCAAGACCTACTAAGGCTCACCTTCGAACAAAGCAAAAATAAATAAATAATTGTTTTGCTTTGTCATTTTGAGGCATTGAATGTAGACTGATGGGGACATTTCAAACTATTTTAGCACAAGGCTGCAACATAACAAAATGCAAATACAGCGAAAGGCCCTGAAGACCGTCACTTTATGTACAGTAATGTAACATGCAGGTGCCTCCTGTGATTTTCCAAACAGCGCTCTTTGCAAATTTGCTAACAGAGCTCAACGAAATCTCGCTAAATTATACAGCAGTCTGACACTGACAGACAATGATTACTGTATTCATGACAGGAACACTCCAAACCATGTGGCATTCATGAGAGTGTGTTAATAAACATGCAAATTGTGCAACAGGCATGTGTTTCACTGCAGACTGATTTCTCTACTTCATTACATTAGCATCAGGTTGTTTTTTTTGACTGTGTGGCATCAGAAGGGTCAACCCATCATTGGTTGGCTTTTTTTTTTTCTATAGACCACATCAGAAATTGAGGTGATGGGAGATAATGTTACTCCTATGCACAGAAACAATAAAAATCCATTGTCAGAGTGGAGAACTTGGGGTACACCAAGACGTCCATTTAAAAACATTATCTGCATTTAGCTACCATACAGCAGCAAACAGCTTTTAATGTTAATAATATCCTGCACTACAGCAGCCAGCAGTACATTAGCTGTGCCGTGTGAATGTAGTGTAAACAAAATTAGCGGGGCTTTCGTGGTTCTGAGTAATGGAAATGAGCTATCAGATCTAGTTAGCAGAGCTGAGTCAGTTTTCCCAATAGCATTACTCTACATAACTAAGCAGCAAACTCCACATCACTTTTAATTCCTTTAGCCTGTTTCATGCGCCTTCAATTTTTTAAGCAGCAGCTTTACAACCGTCTGTTTAAATATGTTTTCCACGCTGCGCCCCTTGTGACGTGGGAGGTCACTGAGCCCGGTCACATATCAGAGGTGAGGGTGGGCTTTTCCCACAGCCCATGAAAACGACATTGAGCAGAACACGCTGGTCGACAACAAACCCGAAGGGGAATGAACGCATTATGAATCCATTCCTCCACTTATCATATAACCTCCTGAGAAAATAGAATAAAGCCGCGGTGCTCCACAGCGGTCCAGAGGGGCTTGTACATGAAACATCTCTGATAGAACGTGGCAGAATATCGTTTAGGAAAGCAAATGAGTAACCAACCGTCATGTCAGAGTTGCCTTGGAACACCTTTAACCTCAAAATCCTCCAGGGAGGGCTACTACAAAGAATAACAGTCTGTGCTGTTCATTTTTTATTTTTTTTTGTAAACACACTGGAATGAAAATAAGATCACCTTATTCATGAACACAAGCGGTATTTTTCTATACAAAGCAGATGGGTTTTAAAGCATCAAATAAATCTGCTCATATGTATCATCTTCTGCTTAAATCTCTCTGAACCATTCATTTTATGGATCGAGAATGTTTTGTTTATCAGAGCAACAGTTTTTTATTTACGACAATGGTTTCTTTCTTCTGGCGTTCCTCCCCTCTCGTTTCCATCTTCCTCTCATAATTGGCTGTGTACATTATCACTGAGCAGAATGCGTAGGTTTCTCCGACTCAGGGCCATAATTACTGATGCGCTCTGTCATTCATTGATTTGTTGACTGATTTTCTTCCCTCGTGTAAAGCAGCAGACTCCGAGAGAGAGACGCCCAAAAAATGATTTCTGAGCAAGACGGAGAGATCCCCCTGTCTCATTAACAACCGCATGCTGCAATAAAAGCTTAATGTTTCATTTTTTTCGAACCTGTTTGTTATAGTTGAGTTTGCTCAACTAGAGCTAATGAGAATGACAATCAACCAGTGTCTACTAAAACTGATGCATTACACAGAACTTCCTCATGAGATTATATACTTTCTAGGTCAAGAACTGCGACTTACCCGTGTCAAGCTTGGTCCCCTTGGCGCAGGCGACCATGGCTCCCATGCTGGGTTGAGAGGTCATTCCCGCCATAGAGTCAACCTAAACGGAGACAATCAATACAAATGCTGTTTGATTAAGTTTAAGCACATAATATGGGCCCACAGCTTAGTGAATCGATTGTATAAACACGGAGTAAAAGGTGCCCTGGTCTGCAAATCTGCATCTAAGTCATGTAAGTATAATGAGTCGTGGTATGAAAGCACAAACCACCAACCTTCCGCACAAAAACACACCTCCCCTCCCCTGTTCGGTGTATCTCGTTTGCTGTTATTGTGCATGAATGTTTTATTATTACCCTGATTTATTATTTAAATACACAAACTAATGGAACCGATGCAAATGTTTTTAGAGAGTGAGTCTGATTCATGGTGGACACTCGGTTGTTTGTTTCATTCAGTGTTACAAGGAACTGAGCAGCACAACAACCCAAAACTGCAAATAGTAGCCAATTGTTTTAATGAAACTGCCTGTGCTGGCAGCATGCGTCAGTGAGCACAGTGAGGGGAATGTTCCTGGCGTCAACAATTGTTTCTGTTTAGTTTCAGCAACATTTCATTATGCAAACGGCAGCAACTGGTAGGAAATGAGTGTTTGTTCATGTTCGGATAACTGGTGGGTGGACGTAAGCTTCAGAATATTGCTAATGGGTCACATGTCAGGCTTCCGATAATAAACCTGACATCAGCTTTGAATAATAGCCATGATGAATCAGTAATGCAGCTGTAGAATGAACACGATAAATACTCACCGCCACGTCGACTACGTCAGCTCCAGCGCCGGCACAAGCCAGCATGGCGGCTACGCCGGCTCCAGCTGTGTCGTGGGTGTGCACGTGGATGGGAACATCTGGGAAGCGGTCTCTCAGAGCGCCGATCAGAAGCTTGCTGGACTCTGGCTTCAGCAGACCAGCCATGTCCTGGCAAGAGAGAGACAAGGATAGAGACATGAGATGCAACGTTAGAGGGACATTCGACACGTTACAGATACGTCACCTTGTGTTGTTGCTTATACAATATTTTATTTGTCAAACTGGTGGGACTGGATTTCTAGACATGATATAAAATGAGCTACAACATTAAAACCACTTGCCTAACATGGAGCAGATCCCCTTTATGTTGCCCAAACAGCTTTTTACCCATGAAGGCCCATAAATAAACACCTCCTGTGGTATCAGGCTCCAAAACGAGAGCATCAAACCTTTTTAGTCCTGTTCAGATTTTGGGGTGTGGCCTCCATCGATTATGTTCTTCCAGCAGACCCCAGAGATACTCAACCAGATTGAGATGAGGAACATGGAGGCCAAGCTTACACCTTGAACTCTTTATCATGTTCTCCAGACCGCTGCTGAACAGTTTCTACAGGGCATCAGGGAGCACTGCTTAAAGAGGCCATCAGAGAACGCCGTTGCCATTAGAGGGTGTACGTGATCTGCAGCACGATGTTCACATGAATCTCTTCAGGTTTCCCAGAGCAACACTGCCTCCACCAGCTTGCCTTCCTCCAACAGGGCATCCTGCTGCTATCTCTACTCCTGTTAAACAACGTGCACACACCCGGCCGTCGACATGTTATTAAATGAAACTCGATTCATCTGACCGGGCCACCTTCCTCCATTGCTCCAGGGTCCAACTCTGATGCTCATTGCAGGTGCTTACAGCGATGGACAGGAATCAGTGTCGACACTCTGACATGTCTGCAGCTGCACGGCAAGCTGCGATTGCACTGTGACTTCTGACATCTTTCAGTCACAGTCAGCAGGAAGGTTTTTAGCAGTTTGTGCAACAGCGGCTATTCTGAGGGACCCACGAGTCAGCTTTTGCTCCTCACGCACATCGATGAGCTTTGGGCGACCATGACCCCGACCCCATCATCGGCTGGTCGCCAAGCAGACTGAGAGCACCTGACAAGATCTGCGGTTTGCCCGTTTCCTGCTTCCAATACCTCAATTTTCCTGAACTCACGGTTCACTGGCTGCCCTATAAATCCCCCCACCTCTTGACAGGTGCCTTTGTGATGAGATAATCAATGTTATTCATTCACCTGCCAGCGGTCGTAGCTGATCGGTGTAATCTACATGTTACTCTTCAGAATCTTTAGAATGACTTGATCTTGGGAGGAAGAGGTAATGACCACTGACACTTTTTAAATAATCACTGCATTAACTGCTGCATTAATCTGAATTGAAAATGGATGAGTTTACTTGTGCCGTTGAGGAAGCCTTTTTGAAATAGCCACTTAGGAAAATCACACGTCTTAGAGGAGGAAATGATTAAATATGAATTTGGAGATTATTGAACAAGCACAACAGAATAGAGACACTCATGAGGATTATTATAAAAAACAAATCTCAACTGATATTAACAGAAATTGCAGATGCAGCTTAGATGTTTAGTTGCGCTCTCTTTGATGATCATTGCACTCCATGAAGTTACATTACATGCCCATTTCCTCTCACAAAAGTTAACCTCATTAGCTGTGGCAGCGTTTTATGAGGCTTCACCGCTGCGTGCGACGGTTCACACTGTGGTAGTTTATCATTCCACGTCTGCAAATATTGTGTCATGCCTGAATAAAGAAATTAATTCTTTGTGAGCATTATCAGTCCATTCATTTAGATAAGACGCGCGAGTATACAAGTTATTTTAATTGGAGCAAGTTGAATACCATCAGCTGTGTTCAACGATTACCTCAAGAAAATTTTCTTATTATTTAAAATGCTAATCAAAAGCCATGTATGTGTTTAAAAGGGGGGGTTTAATTCAGCACAACACATTAGTGAAATTGGTTATTGGAAAACTCATTTTTTCTTGATCTATTTTTATTTTTCAGCTGAATATCAATTAACATTCCGCAATTAATATTTTTAGTTTTCAGCTGAATATCAATTAACATTCTGCCATTTTGGTAATAATGGCAGCAAACGTAACAGCAGAAATAGAAGCGGAGGTTGCGGGGTAAGATAAGTAAACTCACACACGACAGTTTGCTCAAATGATTAAAGAGTGGTAATTTCGTCAGGAATTAGTCGGGCCCAACGAGTTTCAGTATAGATTAAACCGAGTGAACGCAAAAAAGACCAATCAAAGCTACTTGGAGTGTAGACAAACCATGCTAGATAAGGTTTAGTTGGTAGATAAGGTTCTAATTTTTGATAAAAATGCCACTGCTTGTGTAAAAAAGTGTGTGTATACATCAGTTTCTGTTACTCTGGTTGCAGATTGGATTGAATTTCCACACAGAAATCTTTGCAGAAGCCTGAACAACTTCTACAGCAACTCTTTGATTTATTTCCTCACCTTGATGCACAAGATGTGGGTTCCAGCTTTGACGAGCTCATCCGCCAGCTTCACGTAGTAGTCCAGAGAGTACTTCTGCCTCATCGGGTCGGAGACGTCGCCCGTGTACGAGATGGCGGCCTCGACGACGCCGCCCGCCGCCCCTGCAGCCTCCATACCCAGCAGCATGTTGGGCAGGTAGTTGAGGGAATCGAACACGCGGAAGATGTCCATGCCGTTCTCCTTGGCCACCTCGCAGAACCTGAGGAGGTGGAGATGATGCTAGTCAACCAAAACATCCGCATTCAAATCAGGTTAGGAAGGTTGTCAAGACTTATTGTACGCTGCAGGATTATTACGCAGCCTCACCCACACATGTATAATGAGTTTGCCTTCATGCACAGTGTACTCCAGATAATGGTGCACATCCGGGTTGGGATAAGCTGTTTATATCCATCTCCATATCGCTGCTCATAAATATCGCTGTACCTGAGTAAATACTGTATCCTCACTATTTTCATGAAAAGTGAGCTTGCAGCCTGCGAGAGCTCACAATAAGTGGGGAGAAATGTATACCCGCCTCATTATCCAAGCAGCTAGTGGTAAATCCTTCCTATTATTGCCTTGGCCCCGGTATCTTAATCAGGTTTTTCATAACTGGAGTGACTACTTACTGTAGCTGTGCGACTGTGAATGCAATATTTACTCACGCTGAGAGCTTTTGTTTTGGCAAATAAACAGATAAACATTGTATGTCAGACACACATTGTTACGTCTGTTTATTTGTGCCACAGGAGGATTGTCGGTCCTGTGTGTGTGTGTGTCCAGTATTTATTTAGTGATGCACTACAACGTATACGCGTGCTGTTTGCCCACTGGCACCACATGAAAAACACTGCACTGCCCTACATATCTAACTCAGAGCTTAAAGTTATCATTATCTGTGAAATTCATAGAGGTTTTTTTTTTTCTTTCCTTCCCTCCCCAAATGTGACAAGAAAATCTCGTTAACAATCATATGACCCGTTCAATCCTCCAGGCGGTTTAGACATTTTAGAAATGCCACATCCCTCTCCCTGCAAAATGTACTCTACTGTGACCCTGTAAAATGCACTTTAAATCAACTAAATGAAATGGAATTACACTTTGATTTGATTTAGTTAATGAAGACGCTTAGGTCACTTGGCTGCCGCGCCGAAAACGTTGCGGGCGAGGGAGTGACAGAGTGCAGGGAGGGGAGAGGGGGAGAGAGAGAGAGAGAGAGAGAGAGCCGGGCAAACAGATCAAAGCCATTAATCACAATGATGTGCAAATTTTCGATGGCACTCCCCCTATGGGACGCCGTGAGTGAAGAGGGAGATGAAGAGCAATAGGCGTCGGAGGAGGGGAGTTGGAAAGAGGGAAAGAAGTGTGTAACGCGGGGAGATGAATGGAAGCGCAGAAACGAGAGGCATGAGTAGGGGTAAATAATGACTCCGCGATCGGAGGGGTCGGGCGGGGGCAAAAAACAGGGAGGATCGGGGAGGTCTGCCGGTGTGTGATTCAATGCGAAGGAGGGAGGAGGGGACAGCTGCATTAGTCATAAACTAGCCACTACTAATTTACTTGAGGTGAGGGGAAACACACTGTGCATGTGCGAGGGAGGCGGTGTGTACGTCCCTGCCGGCGTTTGTGTGCGCGGCCCGGGCTGCAGTTGTGTTTACATGAGTCATCCGCATCGCCGACGAAGCCTGTGAAGCCATTTGGAAAAAAAGAGGCGTGTGTATGCATGTGTGTAGGCACAGGAGTATTTATGGCCCCAAAGTGCATTACTAGTATACATCTGTATCAATGATGTGTAACTCGCCCAGCGCGGTAAGACGCAACGGGAACGCTTCGACCAAATTGACCTGATTAAATGTGTGGTTTGTGGAGAGCTAGCGTGCATTATATCCATTTAGATATGTTCAGAAAGATAGCAGGAGCTACTGATGGGTATTAGGGATTGATGGATAGTCAAGGCTGATGTTCTGCGTTTCTCTGATCGTCTGTATCGTCACTTTTACTGGCCATTTTAAGGGTGAAAAAGCAAATAAATGTGCTACTGTTGCTCTGATGCAGCCACCTCTCTTTCTGCACACATTAAGGCAAATCGCTGAAGCTATTGTTTACACAGAGAGACAGATGAGCACATTTACAGCTTTGGTGAATTAGCTGTGTTTCAGCTTTCAGACTTTGTGACTCTTTCAACTGAGAAGCAGGATTTGAAAACGGGCAAAGAAGTTAGCAAAGATATTATTTTGCACAAGTCTGATCCGTGTTTATAGTGTTATTACTTCGACATGTACAAATACGCATAACTACAAAACTCTCCTTCCTCTGATTCATACGATATGGTATCAACTTATCGATGCAATTGCGAGTTCATGATGTTAAACTCAACAAGTACTGCGGGTGTGGAGATGGCGTGCGAGTCGTAACTGTGATTAAATGTAATGCAAATGCAGTTTAGGATGTGTTTTTGGATGCAAATCGTGTCTATTTGGGTTTAAAACAACAGCTGACGACTTGAAAAATGTGCAGTCGTCATTCATTTAAGATGAATTCAACTCACAATGGTTTAAAAATATCTATATTATTAGAGCATCATTTTGGCAATAGTGTGGTATGAATAATAGCAGCAATGTTTCTATTTTATATGACACTATATATGTAAAGTAGGGGCTCTTTAGTCCGTAGAAAATTGCGTATTGCGTGTTCTATCGGTTTTTGCTCTCGTGTGTTGTTAGAAGTAATTGCTTTTCAATTGTTTCGCTAAATTGTTTGTGTAATTATTCATAGATAGCAATACTTTTCAATTTCACTTTCAATCATCTAAAAGGCCTGACACTATTACATGGAGCAAAAAAAAAAAAAAACACAAAACACCATCACGTATGAAGTTGACGGTTCCCCGTGTTGTTCCCATGGAAACGACCCAGTCAGAGGACGTTTTCTAAATAATATGACAATGAGAGACAATGGAGCAGAAGGAGCGGCAGCTGGCTTCAAGAAAATCTTATTCAAATTGATGTTTTGCAAGAATTCGATAAAAACTGTTTTCGACACAGTTGGGGGGGAAAAAAAAAAAAAAAAAAGAAGCTAAACAGGAAAATGAGAAAGCTGCTCCGGTGCTATGAAGGATCTGTGACAACACTGACAATCCGACATACTGAACAGTGTGTGGCAGACATCAGACAGCACACTATACCTATGTTTGCTTTATGTGTATTCCTTTATTCGCCTAAGCTTTTGAAAAATACTCACAGTTTAAGATTCGGTTGTTTAAGAGCTGAATTAAGAAGAGCTTGATGAGACGTGTGTGTATGAGTGACTCACTTAAAGACAGCATTGTCAGGGTAGTTAGTGTAGCCCACAGCGTTGGCTCCTCTCAGCAGCATCTGGAAGGGGACATTTGGGATCAAAGCTCTCAGCTCCTGGAGTCTCTTCCATGGACACTCCGAGAGGAATCGCATGGCCACGTCGAAGGTAGCACCTACGCAGGACACACAAACAGGTCGCGGTTTACTTCAGCTTTCATCTCCAGTCTCATTCGTCATCCCGACTTTGATCTCAATTCGAAAAAAAAAAAATCCCAAAATAATATTTCAAATTTCTCCCATTGCTCACAAACACACACACACACACACTCGGACAGCACTAATAGAGGACACAATAATGGATGCTCGAGTAAAATATCTGATGATAGTTGCACATTCATTGTTCGTTCTAACACTTTCATCATTCCTTTTTAAAGTCACTTTAAAATCTAAGAAATGTTCCGGGGAAGAGGTGAAAAAAAAAAAGACAGGAGAGATAGCGATCTCTCATTTCCCTTTCTGGGGGAGTAGATTAGCGATTCTCATACCCGTTTATCATATCAGCCAGAAATATTGAAGCCTCCAGTGGTATTCTGCTGATCCAACACTGTCATCATTAAATTTCATTTTCTGAGCACTCATACATTTGGACATGGGGAGAATACTAAGCGCAGCTGCTTGTTCCTGACTCTATGAGCAGGAGGGATGCCCTGGAAAAACCCTCCTCTTCATCAATTTTTTGGTAAAAAAATTCTTTCCCTCCAATTTGGATTTTAGCCTACGTCAGCATCTCTTAAACCACCGGTCTGGAGCGGAAATGACTCCAAGCAATCTTATCCGATGTTAAACATATTAGTATTAATGTTTCATTGCATTTGAGCTATCAAAACATGATGCCGAGTGAGGAATTCATCTGGGACAGCGCAATCTACTCTAATAATTTGATAACGCGAATGAAGACTGACAGCTGGTCCCACGTGCGGGACATTAGGCATTTGCACTGCTGTAGTCGGCCTCTTTTATTTTTTTATTTATTTTTTTGGGAAAGATAGGCAGCCTCCAATCTGCTGTGAATGTGAGTTGAAATAAATCAGATGGAAGGAAGGAAATAAGGTCTTTGTGCAGTCCCCATGACAGCCAGCAAAGTCAAGAAAAACTTATTTGGGGACAAACTGTCTCCTGGAATAGGTGTTGTGGAGATATATGGGCTTGTAACATCTTCCGTAATATTAAATTTTATACATAACTCGATAATAAAACAGTCGGTTCAGGCGCACGCTGGCAAACTCCATCCAAAGTTGTATAAACTAAACTTCTATTTTATGCTCTTAAGCAAATAAAGGATGCATAAATGTGATTAATATCTCTAATTTGAATTGTTGGGTTACATAAACACACATATCTCAGCATTTTTTTGCTTAAGTGTGCAATTACGCCCCCCGTGCATCAGACGGTTTTTCCTGCCGGATCAATTTTTATGTCATCTGAGATTCCACTTTGATCCACCTTAGTGATGTCCAGACTTTTTTTTATTTTTTTTGCTCTCAGTGCACAGTCCTTAATAAAACAAGCAAAAGTACTCTAAGTTGCTGATTACACAACTGCTCGGGTGAAGACGAGGAACACACCAACGTGTAAAAGCGCAGTAATTAAGAATCTACCGCTGCTCCATCTGATAAATTTGCCAAGTGTGAAACAGATATGAGGAGCCGTATAGATACATTATGTGACCCAGTTCATTTTACTGTATCTTGCATGGTGTAGGGAGAAATGCTATATCAGGAAGGGACTTAATCCTCAAAGGGCTTTCACAGGCTTAATCTCTTCAATGATTCATTCTGCCTCTAAGCAGCTGAAACATGTGAAAGCAATATTCCCTATCTGAGACCGCTCTGTGTTAAACAAAAAAACACAAAACAAAACCATTCCAGCGTAGGGACAATGTGTCAGGGTTACAGCGTTCAACATTCACATGGTCGTCTCCCTTCGACGATTTATTTTTGCTCTGAGTGATTGAAGCCCAGACGAGTGTGATATTGTATCCCTGATCACTCTGCAATGAAAGTGCACTGTACAGGGACCTCCAATCAAGTGGCACACAGCAGTCATTCCTCCTGTGGTCATTAAGTGATTTATGAGGATCTCTTTAAAGGTGCCGTAACAAGCAGTCACAGTGGGACAGTGTGTGCTCAGCTGAACTTTTTACAGCGTCGTAGTCTAATTTGTGTTTCACAGCTTAAATCAATGTGGGGTGAGAGAACGGCAAATGGCTAACCTGGGAACTTTGGGTTTTAAACACAGGGTAAGTGAAGAAAAGGAGACACAGCTCATTATCTTAGCAGTTAGAGGTATACTCTTTAAAAGGTTAGAGTGTTCTTTTAGTACAAGGGTTGCTCCACTTATTTCACCTGAAGACCAGTTTATTCATCATGGGGAGCGCCGCTCACTGCCGTATATAGTCTCTGGAGAAAACTTTTAAAGACTGAGACAATAACCCCTTCCAATAGCAGCAGAGTTATCTAGAGTCTGCAGTAGGAGGTGGAGGCACAGAGAACAGATGTGGCTATTTGCAGTAGGAGGCATGAAGGGTCTGGAAGTTGACCGATACCAGGGTCTAAGTGTATGAATGTCCTGACTTCTGATACTCATGACTTACATATAATTAACAATATACTAACTGATAAGGCAGAAGCTGAGTATTCTGCGGTTTATCTGTCAGGAAATGTTCTGCAGATTTGCTGTAGTACCTGGTTGCCCCACCAGGTGGACTGTTTGATGAGACGGAGTTACAGGTGTGTTTGCTGACCACTTGTTAAGAGTTTCATCAAACAAGCGCATCTCTCTCATGTTTACCGTGTTTAACTGTGGCGGTCGCGTTGATGAAGTCTGCAGCATAAACATGTAAAAAAAAATATGTCTGCAGGCTAACTGGTTTATTTAGCTACCTCAACGCTAATATAGGAAAATCAAATGCTAAGAAGCTACTGACGCTGCTAATTTTCAGAAGGACTTTGGTTGCATGCTTCCTATAAACATTTAAAATAAACTGTTGAAGTGTATTCTAGAGGTGGCATTAAATACTGACAGACTTCCTGGACGGATAAAGTTGCTGCAACAGTATTTGAGGACATCTGTTCCAGCTGTTTACAGCAGCCGGACGAACATTAATAAAGTGAGCCACTATTTTATATGTTGTAAAAATTCTGTAAAGAGATGATTAACTTTACAAGCTATATACTACAGAAGACTTTAGCTGTGTGCAATACTTTGGATTTTGTCGGGACAATCCTTAGACACCAGTAAACTTATTCAAGGACTTGTTTGTTTTTGCTGTTTACTCTATAACTTAGTAACCAGACTTTTACTTCCTGATCTAACCGAGCCTGTTTTGCAGCAAACATTAAATTATGGTGGTTAAAAACGGTTTAACAATCATCTGCAGAATTGTATTTCATTCACTGTAACAAGACTGTAAACATGGACGACTATTGGTTGAGGAAATTGTTTAAAGTGTGCATTCCTAGAAAAAACTTGGAAGGAAGTATATGCAGCCACAAGAAATGGGTACAACTCAAAAAACAGGCAAATCTCCCATCTTTAAGATTAATTTAAAAACCGTCAGTCTGTTGTGGAACATGTAATTTCCATGCTCGGTTACAGAACCTAAGCAAAAATTGAAATAATTGCCCAAACAAGTGTCAAAAGGCTCGGTGGCAGATTCATCACATGGCTCTCTAAATGCTTTGTTGTTCCCCCTTAAGTAGCTCAATTAGCATCAAATTATTAATATGCACAGGAAGACACTGAGGCGAACACATTATTACGCTGCTAAATAAAAGTGACAGGAAGGTTTCAGGGGGATGTCTCTTTTTAGAATTTATTCTGCCTTTAAGTGTTTAAATAATTATGAGACAGTCCCCCCTCTGTTTCCTCAAACTCATAATCATATCATGCAGGAAACACTGATGCCTCAAGAGGATCCACCAGCATATTACGTTTCTCTTCTGCGATTCACACGATCACCACTACTTTTCTTAACCGAGAAAGACAAATGAATCCTATGCTGCTCAGCTCATAATATCAGCCCATTACAGAATCATTATGTCAGGACTTGTTTAAATTTCCCCGACTCATGTTTTACATCTGATTTCAATGATCTACTCTTGCTGTTCCGGTATAAATGGGAACCAGACAAGCATATATTCACTTTCTCTAACTTCTTTATGGAGACGAAAGACTGTTTAAACTTCAAGAGCTTTCATTGACAGAAGATTTTAAAACTCGACTCCCACTGCAATTCAAACATTAGCACTTTATGAAAGAGTTCAGGAGGGAGGCACGGAGCGAGACGTGTTCGCTATTCTCTTCACGTTTGATCATAACTGGATTCAGTTCAGACACCAGATTAATCTGCAGTGTTTACTCTGAGCTTTTACTGCAGCAAACGCCTAAATTAAGACGGTTAGCCACTCTGTTGGCTCGTTTAAGAATAATTATAGGTTTTGCTTAAAATACTCAACTGAAGTCTTAAAAAAATAAACGATTTCATTATTTAATCTTACCATCAACGACGTCTTTTTGCTGTATTTAAACGTAGATTTGTCGTCATGCAATCAATGGATTTGTTGAAAATCTGGCCACACTTCTTCTGGCTTTGAAACAGTTTGAAGGAGCAAAAGGTTTAAAGCTTTTCAAAAACAAGCCACTCTAAATTATCCCTGATGTGCAACATTAAATGGTGTGAAAACATGCTTTCTGTCAGGCTTTATTGACTGTCTGTTGAGCACATGAAGCCAAGCGAAACCGGCAGAGAAAACACTGGCTTGAAAGCCTCAACAATGGCCCCGTTGGACCGTGTTTGCTGCATGTTCTGGTGCGATCCTCAGAAGTAAAGCTATCAGCGAGGTCGTGTTCTGCATGATTGCAAATGACGGTAAACAAGTTTTTTAATGCGGTCTTGGCTGGAAACTTGGAAGCACTTTTTTAAAGTTGTCAAATATATGAAAATGAAATCTTAAAAAGGCATTTATGGGCCTTAATCAAAGCACTTTCGCCTTTCAGAGCTGGTTCACATGGCATAATGAGACAAACACAGACAAGGGGCTTCCCTGGCACCTATTCAACGCTTTCCTCAGGAGTTCAGCGCAAGTTTTCACAGTCTCTCTCTTCAAAGATATGCTTTTAATGTAGCTCCTCAAACACTGCTACGCTGAATTCATATCATCTTTCCTGGGTCAGTCTCATAATAAAATCACAATATTCTGGGAGATGGAAGACTGGAAGCGTTTAAGCCCTTTTTATCGAAATATCTACTCAATAATTTACTTTTGCTATAGCCTTTTTATCTGTTCAAACATGAAATAAGTAGACAGTTGCTTAATGTGAGTTTTGCTCAAAGTGCTCTCCCACAGTAATGAAATATATTGCTTTCCCCCCCCCTAACTGGTGCACCATGATCTGCTACCAAGAGGAATTTAATCTTAGAAAGGGTTTATAGCACCGAAGAGGTTTCACTGAAGACTCACGCTCGCTCTCATGTGTCTTTATTTTTTTTTCTCTCACTTTGTTCAAGCAGCATCTAACGATGAGGCGAGCCACTGAAATAGAAGCTGAAACGGAACAGGGCTTTTGTTGGTTAGTTCTTACGTTTGTTCTTGTGATCTTTTCGAGGCACTCCAAGTAATACAAGCACAAATACTATAATTGAGCATTAAATTAAATGCTCCAACCTCAAGAGGTGTGCTGGGCATCTCTCTTTCACAACTGTGTGTCCTGAATGCACAAACGTTCAGAAGGAGCTCGTAACAATCGCACTTCATATAGGATCGTTATGAAGAAGTGTTGATAATTGGTCTTGTTACCAGCTGTTCAAACCTCACGTTTTCTTCCCCTTCCCCAATTTTAGAGTAATTGCCTATTATACAGCGACACTACCGGACTGCTCGCGCCGCAAGAAGTTTCAACAACGTGTGATTTTGTCTATTCATTGAAGAGCAGGGAAGAGGTACAATCATCGTCTGGGTGGTGGGAGAGGAGATGGCAGAGTGAGATGTGATTTTCACAGCTCAAACACGAAAAAACAAAGAGGCTCATCACTGAAACATGGAGCAGATCTACAGCACGAGTGGGGAGAGACATTAAAATGCACAAGCACATACAAAGGGATTCAATTAACACGATAGCCATCAGGGTAGTTAAATTCATGATGTTTTTACACAGCTGCCTGTAGGAGATCAAATATGATCGTTTTCAGCTCCATTATCCGGCATCTTCAGAGCTTTTAGGGTTTCACTAATTGATGTTGCTCATGTGAGCTGTGGATCATTTAATTAAACTGTTTCACAAGAGGCAAACTCACCCCCCCAGTTCTCCAGGCTGAAAAGGTTGCTGAAGTTGTGGCTGACGAATGGCGAGATCTTCTTCAGGTCATGGGTCCGAACTCTGGTCGCCAGGAGCGACTGGTGAGCATCCCTGAACGTGGTATCCATTAGCAACAGGCCTTGGTGGGCACGAACAGCCTTGGCGAATCCCTCGGGACCATCGCGCAGCAACACATCACGGAAACCTACCGGAGGGTCGCCTGAAAAAGACAGAAATAGGAAACAGATCAAAGTTAGTGTGGGAAACAATATAGAGGAGAAATGAAAAGGGAAGAAAAAGGGTTTGCAGTAATGTTTGTGAGAAATCAATATGAGATGTTGGAGAACTACTTTTATGTTCCACCAGATGTCTGTTTATTCACAGAAAATTGACTAATATGTCAATAGAAAGACGAAAAAAATATGTAAAGGGAGCTTTTAGAAGCACAGGACTGCAATTACACAGGGGGTTCCATTGTTTTATTGAAAAGAAGAAGAAGAAAAGGTGTGCAAATACGCTTTTATTCATCCAATCCTAAGCGCTGTATCGACTGTTTGCACTGCTTAAGTGTGTAGCCTGATAAATGATTTACCTCAACTTAACGAGAGCGCAGGTAAACTGATGGTATTTACTCAGCGCTCTCTCTTAAGTTAACAAGTCTGGTGCTTGTCATAACTTGTGCTAATGAGGTGGATCCTATCCGCTCTCAATGCTCTTCCTATCACCCTCAGCTCAGAAGATCAGCTATAAAAGAAGACAGGCATAGAAGCTCAGCAGCCGCCTTATTAGACACACCACCCACTGATTAGTGAAAACGGATTGCTCCTGCTGACAGTGACTCATATGGCTCCGGTATTCTATATAAAGTCAGCAGCTACCATTTAGCGAAACAAGAGATCCAAGGAGCTTGAGCTCGGTACTGTATGGCTGCCAGCTAACGGCGAACCGGTTCCAGGACGGCTGCTATTTGCAGTTTTTACGCTTTTTCAAATACCAAGTCATCTGGCTGTTTTTAGGTCCCAAACTTTTCACAACACCAGTGATCAGAGAGGTGCAATGTTGTAAATCTGAGTATGGCATATACAGTATATTGGATTGTCAAAAGTGTGGAGGCAGCACCAGATGGAAAACTCTGAAAGGAGCCTAATAATATATGACTAATATTTTATATGATATTAGATAATAATACTGTTGGAACTCTCCAGTAACCACGACTGCACAACCAGCAGTCATGAAGACACAACTTTAGGGAACACAAAACAAGACTAAGAGTCTACAGGCATGGTAGCACATGTAGGGATAGACACTCACTGATAACTCTAAATGAATTGCTGACATTAAGCAAGTATAATGTTTACCACCTTAGTTTAGTGTTGGTATGTTTAATGTTGCTATCAATGACTGTCTACAACAGGGGTGCCCAATCCTGGTCCTCGAGAGCCCCTATCCAGCATGTTTTAGATGTTTCTCTCTTCCAACACAACTGATTCACATGATCAGGATCGTTAGCAGGCTTCTGCAGAGCTTGATGATGAGCTGATCATTTGAATCAGGTGTGTTGGAAGAGGGAAACATTGAAAACATGCTGGATAGGGGCTCTCGAGGACCAGGATTGGGCACCCCTGGTCTACAAAGATGGATGAACCCTCAGACCCATCACAAGTTTCCTGAGCAGTGGCTTTAAAGCTCAGCCTGGTTGCTCAGGCGGACGCTATCCTGGAAATGCTCGACTCGCTAAACCAAAAATTAGCGAAAAGGTGGAGCATGAAGGGAGCTGAGGCGGGCCATGCAAACGTCTCCGAACCACGGCTTGCCCTATGACGATGAAGCTGAGTGCATCTTTAATTATGCATTGGCTTCAATGTAATCCATAAAAAAAAGGAGTTACATCAAGGTTCACTCCCTGTACAGTTGTCATGAACGGGGAAACTAGCTAAAGAAACCAAAGCTGTGTTTGTACTGGGCTGTAAACTTGTTTATTTCTCCTGGAAAGTTGGGCATTTTAACATAGAGGTCTATGGGGATTGATTGGAATTTGGAGTCAGCCTCAAGTGGTCATTTGAGGAACTGCAGATTTTGACACTTCCGCTTGGTTGCTACATGAAAACTTTGCTAGACATGCTAAATACTTAAGTTAATTTAGTGTAAGTCATGGATGTCTCAAAACTACACCTTGTGAAGGTGCAATGAGAAATGCCATAGGAGCTTATCCTCTGGGTACCATAACAGAATGTCATGCCAATCCATCCAACAATTGCTATGATATTTCAATATATACCAAACTGGTGGATCAATGCTACTCTTCATATAGGGCAGCCAACATAGGTTTAAAAAGTGAAGAGCGATGCAGGCAAACAGATGAACTAGAAACAGATAAACCACATCACATCCATGGAGAGTGCTTGTGAAAACCTGCAGGCTGCGTTCCCTCGAGGAACCGCGGATGAAGATTGTTAGACATGCTGGCACTGGATGAGTGTTTCTGGTTATCGTACAAGACTATAATGTCAACATACAATATTGAAACACAATATAACCGCTAAAAGCATCCATGAGGACGAATAAAAATTGCTGTGGAATCCCCAAGACAAATACTGGCATTTCCAGTTTATTACAGCAGTGCTCCTCAAAACAAACACGCTAAACATTGCAACGACCTCGCTCTACGGGCTGCGAGCAACCTTCCATCCCAGCCTTTCTCTCGTTCCTCTCTGCCTTGCAATTAAACACAAGCACCACCTGAGGCATTAAAATATTGGAAGCAGAGTTGGGATCTATTTTTGCTGTGGTGTGTACAATCATCAATCAATTAGACTAGTTAATGAGGTAGTATCTGCCTGCTTAGATGTCCTCCAACCCTCCCGTCTCTCTCTGTCTGTGTAGTTGAATATTTGCTCTTGACCTTTTATTGCTGCGCCTCATTCGTGAAAACAAATGATCTGTGCTGTAATTGTCTCTAAGGCCGGCATGAGCAAAATGAACCGACGCACACACAGGTACAGATGCATTTGTTCATGCATGCCAACAGCAGGAACTCACTGGATGAGCTCCGTGAAGCAAACCGACGTCTGAACTTATCGAGATATGTACATAATAAAGAGGACACGTGAGCCACGCTGAAAACAATAACTCGCTCCCAAAGCTCGCCCTCCATTTCTCACGTCTCTGCAGCTTCGCAAATTTGCTTCCCATGTTGTGCCACTTGTGCCGCCTTTGAAACGACGCAACAGAAAGGAAACGAGGGCGTGTGCACTGGGACCGCCGCTTCCTTACACACAATGGCCGATCCATGTGACAGTTTTCCTAGAAAACAGCGTTTGAGTGGATTTGTGTACGTTGTATTGAGCGAAAACACAAAACAGTAAAGAGATACGAGTCCCAAGTGGTCGTCGTGCTCCAACGCTAACCCACTTACACACAAACGCCTCACGCCCACTCCCTGGCCTCCTTGCCCTCGCTTCACTCCTTTGTCTTGCAGGCTGATGGCATTTTACACCTCTTATCTTGGCATTCTTCACCTGCCTGCTCCTCTATTCACACCGCAGCTCTTCTCCTGCAGCTACACAATGCCAGCGAATATCGTATGCCTAGGCAGTGCAAACTACAGCGCTTAGAGGTGCTTCTTTATTAATTTCTGAGTGAAAACAGCTTGCCTTGCCTCTGTTCTGAGCTGACATCTGCCTACCAAAAAAAAAAAAAGAAGGCTGTTAAATGTGCCGTAACTTTTTGCTGAGGAACATTTTAATTTGCCGATCAGGTGTGCTGGAACAGCCAGTTAAGCCTGTACATGCTAACAGCAGGTAATTTACCGTAACTACTAAAGTACAGGCTGGTGGGGAAAAACCCCAACTTTTGACTGGCAGTAATGTTCAAGAGCAGCATTACTTTTCCCTCACATAGCTGCAAATGGAGGTGAGAACAAAGACAAAAACTTTGCTGTAAACAAACGTGAAAAAAATCCCAAGTATCTTCAGGTTTCAGAAAGCCAAATTTAAGACTCGGTATGAGGCTGCCTAAAAGTGATGTTTGGACCTAAACAATAGTAGAAAACACAAAGCGGCAAAAACAATTTGTTGTCTTTGAAGATGAAATGAAAGGATCCCAAAACTAGAAACAGGCAGAGACAACAAAAAGGGAATGTCGAGGCACTGGGTCCGCTACTTTGTGCATGCTATAACATACTATTGTGCTGCAAACTACTATTCTACTTTAATCCGGAGAATGGAGGTACAGTGCACAATGGGGAGGTTGGAAAGTAGTCTGTCATTTTTATTAGTCATTCTTCCCAGAGCTAGCTCACAGGCATCTGGTGATTAACCTCTAGATGTCCTCCATTAAATAAATCCAGACAATAATTGGAACAAGGTGTACTTCTACACCATCGATGAACCACCAGCAATCAGCCTTCAGAGGGAACGTTTCAGACTACAAATCCTAATTAGAAAATAATGGCCTTTGAGTGCTTAACAGGTTTTGTCAGGACACCCTCGCCCCGTCTTTCAGGAACAGTTGTCGTCCCGTCTCTCCTGTGTTTTGGGAACGCCTCAAAAGTCTTGCCGTTTTTTCCCCCCCTCCTCCTTTCGCCTTATCTTCAGCGGTGACATTTCGAGGTGCCACGCTGATCTCTGCACGCCACATAGTCGGTCCAGCTCTCTTTCCCCCACGCGTCAGTCTCGATCAATTTACCCATCCATATCGCCACACCTGCCGCTGGATCCACCTGACCGTTTTCTCAATATATAGGGATTATACGCTGGCCGAAACCCTCTCTGTTCTCCCTTCATAACCCCTTTCTCCCTCCGTGTCCCCGTCCCTCCCTCCGCAGAGTGTGATAATACAGGCCTAATCCCTCTCTTCTCTCAATCCCTCCGTCGAATGAAAGAAAGGATATAAGCACATTACAAATCTCATTACTAGGCCTTAGGTATGCTTCTGTGCGTGCCTGTGCTGCATACAACTACCTCATCAGCTGCTTACAGTAGGTAAGTGGGGGCACGTACACAAAGGGTGTCTGTCTAAAGAGTGCCTGCTCGCTACAGTACACGCCTGTGCCAGTTTGGGTGATTTAGTGCATACGTGCATGTATGTGTGTGTGTGTGTGTTCGCTCCCCCTGCGACAACGTAGACAGGCGATGATAGCTTTCAACGCGACATTTGCATAAGTAAAACAAGTGGTGGGTAAGCACGGAGGAAACACACAAACACCGCACATTATTCTGTCCCATTCTGCTCCATTCCGTTCCACCGTGCACGCTTTTTAGATGTCAGATCTGATTAGTTATGCCTGATTATGATTCATATTATTCACATTATTTTGCTATAAATTCGTGTTTACCAGGCATGCCGGGGTCTGTGCTGAGGCAGAACAGGGTGCTGATAAACATGTCAGATTGGAACAGTTGACTGCTGTGTTGCTGTCAAAAGGAGCAGCTGCATAAATTTATGCCATTATGCACCCCAAACGAGAACGAGCCTGAAAGAGCAGCGGCACAAGACAAAAAGCAGCGCTGCAACATGACCAGAGTCAAGTTGTGACATCAGTTGACACAGGATGTTTGTGATATTAGAAAAATTGGTTTACTCTTTGTAGTGGTCTCCACATCACACAAGAAATAAATAAAAAAAGAACAGAAAAAGAGCTGAAGAGAGCTGATTGTATCTAATTACAGGCAGGTTCAAGTGAAATCAGATCTTATGAGTTTAACACACTCAGTCCATTTAGCCCAGATCTGACAAAACATATCTTTTTGCACTGTTGTGGTCACCTGAACATCAACTTTTCCATCACATAAACCTTGATATCAATACATTCCTCAATGGTGTGTGGTTCTACTTTCAACTCTTTCCTTGTGATGTTTTTTTTAATTGCTGCCAACAGCATACTAAGTAATTCCAATTTTCAAACAATGTACGGCCCAGATACATAAGTGTTTACCCCACATTCATTGTTTACATGTTCATGGACCCGTTCCCAGTGAGTTCTAAAAACCTGGCAATCCCAGAAGACACGAAAGTGAGTGAAAAACCTTAGTTTCTTCTCAACACTCTTCCTTTAGTTTTACCTTACAAAAATCCACTACCGCACTGTAGTTAGAATGGGGAAGGAAAAAAAAACCCCACAGAGCTCCACTCCAGAGACCCAAAGTAGCTCAACGAGCTCATCAAAGCGCCCAGCTTGGCCGCTGGCCTTTCCTGCGAGACTACAGTGGCGCTGGTGCAGAGCAGGGTGAGGAGTGGAGAACTTCTGCCTTCACAAACAATGAGCTGCACCCCTCTCGCTGCTGTACTCACAGCTCAGCAGAGCACTCTGGGCTAAAACCCTTTTCCTCCCCGAGTGCTAAACTGAGCCATTTAGGAAGGCCTTTCCGCCTACAGCTATCAGACTGTTCGACAGCCCATTTGTCATTCGGTGGGTGCTTTTATCCAAAGTGCCCTGTGGATCCACAAGTGTTTACATTTTTAGAAGCGTTGCCCCCGGGGAGACGAAGCCCCCGAACCCTCGCTGCAGCAGTGCCTTGCTAAATTAGTCCAAATGTAGTAAATCCACAAGCGATGATGCATTGTGACATTATTGTGGTAATAATTCGATTTTTTTGCACAGTTTTAACTTCATATTCAATTACCAAATCTTGATGATGTCTTGCCCTACACACAGGTTAAACACTCTTTTAATGGTTTCATTGTCCAAGCGCCATTGAACAAACTGCTTTTACACTTTGGTGCGATGCCTCATTGATTGTCGAATGAATAAAAGTGAGTGAGGAGTTGTAACTGGGGAAGCTGAGTAATGAGTGACAGAGGGCTGACGTACCCATGGTGACCGGAGGAATGACCGGGTCTGTGGAGGAGGGCTTGGCCTTGACTGGGATGGGCGTGGTCGGTCCGTTCACCATCACATGACCTGGAAAGGACAATAAAAATAGAAGTCTCAGAACATACTGTAAAGACAATACTGACGAGAAAAAGAAAAAAAAAAATCAATGAGGGTTATAAAGAGCATCCCCGAGGCTGGTATGGATTATAGTCTCGCCTTGCGTCCTCCTACATTTGCGAGTTAGAGGTATTTAGTACATCAGATACCCAAGATCTTCTTTGTCTTTTCCCTTTTTCCTTTTTGTGCAGAGTTAAACACCCCCTCCGGTGAAAACCTTTTCCATTTAATGCTAGAAGACAAATCATGAGCGAAACAAGCAGCCAGCGCCACGGTTCCCGCCTGGAAACTGCAGCGTGCTAATGTAGCGTCAAAAACACGGATTCTGACAGCCGGGGTTTCATATGTCACAAACCAAAGGAACCAATCCTCTCAGTTTGCAGGGTAGTGTTTCCTGCTTCCTTAATGTTCTTCAGAATCAGTTTCCAACATGTCACAACTTGCAGATAAGTTTTATAGTGATTTAGCAGAGTTGTGGGTGAGCAGGTGCACTGAAGGGTTTAGCGTAGAAAGAGGCTTCATGAATCTGCACACCTTAAAGTATTATTTTCATGTTTAAACCTTCTGAATGTGTAACTTTGAGACACAAAATCGAGTTTTCAGGGGTTTAATCAAACACCACAGAGGGAGTATAAACAGAAACTGTGAGACATCGCGAGCTATCATGTCAACAAGC
This sequence comes from Stegastes partitus, assembly GCF_000690725.1. Lineage (NCBI taxonomy): Eukaryota > Metazoa > Chordata > Actinopteri > Pomacentridae > Stegastes > Stegastes partitus. Next base: position 58,632 of record NW_007579978.1, read on the forward strand.
TCAGCACATGTTGACAAGATAAAACAGTCCTGTGCCAGATATTACTCACAACAAAATGACATAACATGAGAATTATTGCAAGTGCCTCGTAGGAAAGCAAAAAAAGATATCACTGTAACACACGACTAAAAATGAAAATAAGCATCAAAATAAGCCAAGAATAGAAAAGGAGATACTTGCAATGATTCAGACTAAGTTAAGTTATATTACGCATGATAACAAACACTACACATATAATTGATGGTTGCGGCATTGGCTGTTTCTCGCTCTGCCTTCCCTCCGTGCCGGTGTAGTTCCTGTCCAGCTATAAGGAACCACATCTCTGCGCTGTGCAACATGCTCCAGGCAGCTAAACCCCTGAAAATCCACTGCTGTGTGTTGTGAGTGCTGCACTGCTTGCACACATGTTTATGTACCAAATCCTGACATTTTTGTGCAAGGAGGAGTGGGGCCATTTGTTTTTTTAATGTTAGACAAGGGCTTAGTAAGTCCACCTTGTATTTCAAGCGTACTGAAGACAGTCTCAAAATCATGGATTCAGGCCTTAGAAACCAATCCAGGGGCTTTCTTCTTCTTCAGAATCAGTTTCCAGTAGTAGTGTAGTTTCACAGTGTTTTAACAGACTTGCAGGTGAGCTGGTGTGCTCGAGCTGCAGCGAATGGCAGACAGGGAGTCGGGGAAACTAAATCTATAGATGTGTGCACACTAAAGGAGGCTTAAAGTTACATTAAAGCCATTTTAAGGCATGACGGGATTATTTTCATGGCAAAAAAAATAAACTCTATAAGTGAGACTGACGAACAGAGACGATATTCAAGAGTTCAGAAGAAGAGCTTAAGCTTTCACTGTTTGTATCTAAGCCTCGCTGGAAGGCGGAGAAGAGCCTACCATGGTTATATATGACGGTACATTAAATTATACCATTCACATCCATCAGTAGGTTGAGCCGCTCCTCTTTCATTTAGAATTATCTGAAGAAACTTGATTCTTCACACCATATTTCACCTTTAGCTCGCGAAAGCTTCTCTGACTAGAAGCCACAGAAACAATCAGGGTTTGATAGCTCTGTCCCAGATAGGTGGCTGCCGAGCATTAACCTTTTAATCTCTGCTTATAAGAGGCTGGATTTGTGCTGAAATGCAACGGCGGGAGTCAGAAGCGAAGCTGCAACGTCATACTGTTTGAACGCCAAATCGATTTCGCTTCTGTTTGTTGTTTATTTACTGACCCAGGTAGTGCAGCAGCTTCTGGGCTCGGTTCTGAGTGGGCTTGAGGTTGAAGAGCTCCTGGTTCTCGTCGATGAACTGGGTGTCCACGGTGGAGTGCAGGAACTGGTGGTTGGCGAAGACGTTCTGCAGGAAGGGGATGTTGGTCTGGAGAGAGGAGCACAAGAGGGGACCGTTAACTTTTTTCTCCTTACTGAGCAATTTACAGTTTTCAAATCGAATAAATGCAAATCGAAGCACATAGAAATACAAAACCCAAGCCGGCTCTGTTTTGCACTTGAAAGAGAAGGCTTTATTTGAAGAAAACACCGCGCTCAAGAGGTCAGCGCTTGACATTTGCGAATACAAAGCGCTCGGACGTACACGGTGGTAATAAGTAGTAGCCTCACGCAAACTTCATTCAATAACCGAAAACCTCAAACGCTGCACAATCTCAGCTTGAGCAGACAAACACACGCAGGGAACCGGGAGGAAGTCAACTGCTGAAAGTAATTACATTCCATTTCTATTTCGTTGTTGTTTGTTTGCCTCAAAAGTATTATCACGCCAATTAAGCTCTCCAAATTAACAAAGAGAGGGAGAGCGGACGGGAGAGAGGAGGGAGGGAAGATGTGTAATTGTTGGAGTTAATTTCATTACTTGATTTGTTGCTGATTTTTTATTTTTTTCTCCCCTCCACTTGTAAGCCCGTCTTAACAACGCGGATAGACGGCTTTGAGTTGTTGTAAGAGGAAGGAGACTGATGGAGAAGAGGAAGGAGGAGACAGATTAGTGGAAGGAAAATCACAAAAGGGGAGAAGAGTGAAAGGATGTGTTAATATATTCTTGGGGCGGCTTTAAACGTATTTATCAGCGTTTAACGTCCCCGAGGGAGGGAGGGAGGTAGAGTGAAGGAATGCAAACTGCGCACATGATTATTTCTCAAAGTTTTCTCAAAACGTCTTTGCACATGACCCGGTATATATTGGATTCTTAAGTGACATTTAAAAAGAAAACCCACTTCCACACATACACAGAGAACTTAGGGAGTCCCAGAGGACCTGCTGGGTTTTAGATATAAAGCAGCACATCCACCTCGCCGGCTCTGTAGATGCAGATCTGTGTCGCCAAACACGCCGCGCAGATGGACAGAATTTACAACCACAATTTCGGCGTTAAGCTGACAGTCAAAGCTGGACCGAGTTGAAGTAATTGCTACAGCATAATCACTCAGGAATCCCATAATTGGAAGAAGGGCAATAAACAAACCCCATAGACACACACCTCATTACCAGCACTGAGAGAGAGGAGGGGGATGTAGTGGAGAGATCAATGTGTTCGGGCAATAAAGCACATGTCAGTCATGCCAATAGAGCGACAATAAGATGCACACAGTCAGAATGGAAACAGATGGAAAGAGGGAACAAAATAAAAATCTCTCTCTGTACATATAAAGTATTATCAATACCAAAATAAATCTGAAGGAAAGCAGCCCATGTCTTGCCAGCTAATCACATCTCCAGCAGGGGAAGAAAGGTTTTCATTTTCCGAGGTGTACGGCGGGCACAAACACAGGATGACACTGTACTCTCAGCCCTCTGCCACAGGGAGCAGAGCTGGAGAGCAGAAAGAGAACAGAGCTGAGGGATTCACACGGCTTGTGCTGCTCCGCCAAGCCTTGGGCTGCAAGCTGTGGACCAGAACAAAAAGGGATTTCTGCCCAAAGACTTCAAAAAAAAAAAACAAACTCGCGTACGTCTCCTTCCCTTCCATTAGCGGCGTCGGCCGCCAACAATAACTGCATTAAAATATATGCTGCTGCCCCACATGCGTCTCCAAACTTCTATGTAAAATATGGAAGCTGTTATATAATACGTTGTTATTGGATGAAGAATTAAAGTTCGGACTCGAGGACGGCCAAATGTGGAGTGGGAAAGCCAGCTGGTTGGGTCTGACCACATTTGGTCAAAATGAGGAAAAACATATTAGCTAAAGAATCAAGCTGCTTTCCTTTAACATGTGTTACTGTTGCTACTAGCAGATTAGCTTAGCATAAAGAGCACAGTTTAATCCTGTTTATAAAAGGTGACAAAATCTACCTACCAGCACCTCCAAAATGGCTAATTAACATTTTACGTCATGTTTGTTTAATATTTGGAGCAGATTAGCTGTTTCCTGCAGTTTCCAGTATTTATGCTAAGCTAACTAGCTATTAGCCGCGGCTGCATACAAAGCAAATCAACATCTTTCCCTAAACATTCCTTTTGCCTGGTAACCTTGTACAAGTGGTAGATTATTGTAGGTTTGGAACTATCATCTTAGATTATAACAAATGGTTGAAAATCTTTTTTTTCTCTATATAAAAGATATTTTTTTGTTTACAGCAAATATTTGGTACTCATCCAAAAAGGATGACAATGTAAAAAGTTGAAAAAAATTCGACTGGCATTGGGGCGTTGTGGTGTTTCCTTAATTTCTTTCTTTTTGACGCCTTCTAAATCTATAATTTTATATTATTATGGTTATTGTAAATGTGAGAAATATGGTGCCTCTAAACGCAAAGCAGCCTCTGGACGTTTTCTGCAAGTTTTCACCAACAGTAGGCTCATTTTTCTCTCCAATATAAAGTCCTGCACCTCCAAGGGAAAGAGCACCATGCGGTCTAGAAGTAGAAAGCACTCAAGAATGCACTTTTGTGTAGTATGACACAGTTAAATGCCATAAAGCTTAAAAAAAAAAAGAAAAAAGCAAAGTTACATTTCTTTGGTTATTCACTGAAAAAGCCTGGAATCAACATGTGCAGCGTTTTCCAAGAAGCCCGCAGGTGTTACCAGAGCTGGAAAAATACAGCAGCTCCACATACTAAAGATCATTCACTACTGACTTCTTGATTTATTTGCATCCCTCCGTCTCCTCCGTGTGAATACAGCCTGCAGCTCTGACAAAGTGTCCCTGAATTTTTGCGATTGGGTTTTTTTGTTTTTTATTTCTCCCCTGCCAAAACTCAAAGTCACCGCTAATTAGTTCAAACACTGTCAGGAAGTTGAAAATCTGATGATTTTTCCTGTTTCTGCAGCTTCCTGCTCTGATAAATGGTGTAATTATGGTGTTTTTTTTTCTTAATAGAACAACATGGCAGGCAGGTGTTGGAGTTCAGAGGGTTAATAAATGTAACAATAAATCAAATCTAACAAATACGACTGGCAGGAGAAAAAACAACAACACATCTCCCAGGCAAACTCAGGTAACCATAAATAAAATATATAGAAAATCAAAATTCAAACACAACATAAAGTGGTGTCGGGGAAGAGGGAGCCTCCAGACAACCAGGATGAGGCTGGTCTTATATAACCCAGAGACAGCTGCCTCTAGTTTCTTGATTAAGTCCAGCTCCAGCCAACCAGGGAACCTGCAACTTTAAAGACAACACACACACACATACACACAACACCACCACACACCAGCTCTGGAAAAGGCCCTGGGGCCCTCACAGTAAACAAACTTAATAAGTGAGCACGAGGGGGGGGGGAAGCAATCAAAAGGTATAAATAAAAGAGGGATGTGGCAGGACAGAGACACGGAATGAAAGACAAGTAACACAAACAGTGGTTATTAATGAAAAACTCTGAAATAACGGAGAGGGACGCCAGAGACACCATTAATACATGGAGGTTTGTCCTTTTCCTCTCTGCTGTACCAGATCAATGTGTTCATTATCAGCCGGCTCTGTCTGCCCGTGGCGATCGTGCACACATTCCCTTCACTCTTTCTCCATGTTTCCTCTAATGATTTGTAGCACACGCTATAAAAAGACTCGCACACAGACACTTTGGGCTCTGCGTTCCTACCGCACAGTCTCTCTGCTTATTTTTCCATCAGTCTTCATCGCATTCTCAGTAGCGTCACACACGCACAAACACTCAGCAGAGGCCCTTCCCTGATTTGGATGCCCTGAAACAAGCACTCGGCTACAGCTTTCCGAGCGATGCGCACAGCATGCAGAGCGCACAGGCGCTTTCTTGCCAGTGTTGATTGTGGCTCCCAAATGCTTTTCATACTGTGAGCGCAAGCACACAGGCGTTTGAGTACTGTATTAGGTTCTAGAGCTCAGTAAAAAAACTGAAATAAAAAAATCCATTAAAAACAAAAACAAGCAAACAAACACAAAAAAAATAGTGAGAATTCAGCAGCAAAGGTGCCAGAAAAATTATGATAAAAATGGTGGATATTGTAACAAACAAATGTAAAAACGGCAAAAACAATGCCAATAATCTAAAATCAATACATTATTTAGCTGATTTCAGCACAGTAATCTGTATAATTTCACAGCCACACATGGTAAAAGAATGAAAATTGTTATTTGTAAAAGTACAAACTTTGTATTGTGAACATTATGTAGGGTTTGCTTTATTTCTTTACAGTCAACATATAAATAAATATTTTTTCAGTGATTTTACTAGATATAAACTGTAATTTAACAAAACAGGTAAAATCTGGAAAATCAGTTAGATTTTTTTTCATTTTTCCAGTACTGATTTTAATATACATACATAATTTTTCTTTCAAATATTCCCAAATATCTTTAAAATAACAATACTTTTGCTAATTCAAATGCGAAAAGAGAAATAGTTTGTAAGAATGTGGATTCTAAATTAGTTTTTTGAACAATTAACATGTAAGTCAATACCGTTTTTCTAAGATTTTACTTCATATTATCTGTTTAAATGGTTCAGTTTAAAATAATTTTCTATTTTTCAGCCCTCAATACACACAATTATTTTTTAAATACAGGCAAATATCTGAAAAATAATATTTTTGCTCATTTTGCTCAAAATTAGTGTAGTTTTACACTGCAAAAGAACAACACAGCATTTGTAAAAAAAAAAAAAAAAAAAAAAAGACACATTTTGTTTGATCTGATTCAACGGGGGAAAAAAAAAAAAAAAAAAAAAGACATAGACGTTATACATAGTTTATGGTTAACGTGAACTAATTCTTATTTCTCTGATTTTACTCCATATTATCAGCAATTTAACAAAACAGGGGCGATCTGCAGGCAGAATTACAGTTGAAAAACGTCCATTTTTTACAGTGTGGGAACCTGAACACAGCAAGGGTTCTCGTTCAAATCCACCCACACTCTTTCTGACGTGGACCGATCCCCTCCTCTCTCTCACACGAGCCTCCGTCAGCGATCATTGCCTCGTTTTGTTGCGAGCTAAACAACATGCACTTCTTCACCCACCAAAAACCAGCATCTGGTTGTGTCTCTCCCCACTCTGGTTCTCACGGCGCTCCGTTTATCACCAGAAAACTCTGTTTTTATTGCTATTCCGCTCACAGCTGCTCGTTATCACTCTTGTTGCAATCAGCTTCACTCGTGACTGCCAAAGCGACAATGAGCTCAGTATTGACATCCGCGGCCGTTGGTTCGGCTGCAAACGAGTCCGTTAAACACACCGCCACTTTAGGCCGACCAGTAGGCTAAAGGTGATTTGTGTCTCGTTATTTCTAATTTAAGTTGGACTTAAAATAGAAAAAAAAGTGTAAAAAATGGTGTCAATGTTGTCATCTAACATCCAAATGCTAGTAGAATTTACATCTGATAGTAAAACGCAGTCTGGATATCACAGGGAAGAAAATAAAACGAATCACCTGCTAGTTTATGTGTCGTCGTTGTCTACAGTCTGTCCGCACTGGCACTGGATGTCATTTTTAATAAGCAGGTAAATAGGTGGGGTGATAATGGAGAAAACAAAGGGGGCAAAAAAGCAGGTGTTACCCCATTACTGTCCAACCTGCTCCTTATTAATATGCTGTTTATATTTCAAAACTCTGAATTAGCAGTGGGAAGGAAAAAATGAAGAGTTAAGCTAGGAGCTGCTGCACATTTTTACCACAAGGACATAAGCTGCCTCGGTAATGTAGAGACAGGAGGGATCGTGTTTACATCTAGATGGGAATAATTTCTAATTTTGTGCCATTTACACCTGCCCTGTTTTCCCTAGTTGAGATATACATCGATCCTAAGACTGGGATCAGGTCCAAACGTGGGACCTTTGAACTGATTGTGCAACAGAAGCCACAAAAACGACCATATCCTCCTGCACTCTAAATCCACTGCTCCAGGTTACCTCAGCTTCATTTAACAGTCTGGTGCTGGCGAACTGTCAGTGCCCTCATGACAGTCTTTGTCACGGTGCTGCTTTACTCGCTAAACCAACGCTCTCTGCTTGCCAACACTGAAGTGCCACTCTCTTTATTTGCTACAGCACTTAACAGTAAGGGCTAAGCTAACACTTCAGCTAATCTACAATAGCTGAAATTATCAAGAAAAATGTTACCAGCAAACAATCTCAAAACAATAAAATGTCCACTTTTATGCGGATGACACTGTGATATACGAGCTGTGTCAGAAAAGTTTCAGGAGGTGTCACAAAAGATATATTTCAAATCCAAACTAACCCCTTCAAAGTAATCCCCCTGGAGTCTAACACACTTTCCCAGTCTTCTCTGCCACGCCGCCATGCACTCCTGGAAGGATTCTTCTAGGATCCTCTGCAGCTCCGTCATCATCTTGATGTCGTCCACGTCTTCAAAACGGGTCCCCTTGATGACCCCCTTCAGCTTGGGGAAGAGGAAATAATCCCATGGAGCCAGGTGGGGTGAGTAGGGAGGTTGCTCTTGTTGTTCTTCTCAGCCAGGATCAGTCGGATGCTCAGGGCATCGTGAGCGTTGTCATGGCTACCACTTGTCCTGCCACAACTCTCACCTCTTCTCGCGTCGCAGGATCTCTTTGTAGACGTGCTGGTTGATCGTCTGAAGGGGAAAACTCCTAGTTTGTAGTTTGAAACATATCTTTTGTGACACCAGTCCTGGAACCTTTCTGACACCTCCTCCTGCTCTGAGGCTACATCAGGCTCTTCAGTAGCTGCAAACGGGATTTAATACCTGAGGTGACTTTTCCTGAATGCTGACAAATCATCAAAAAAAGCAACAAAACAATCATTCAGGGCTCTCATTATTGTGTTTCTCCTTCTAAATATCTAAGAATGGTAATTAATTACAACTTCTTTCACACCTCAGATTCCAGAAATTGGTTTAAAAAAAAAAGAAAAAAGTTGAAGTAGGGTTTCATTTATAAACATATTCCTGCTCATTCATATCTAGTAAATAAGTACGGGAAGCTTTTTCCTTCGCTCCCAGGAATTAGCCGACACATGCATGTTATGACTGACTAACGATGGCCTTGCTTGATAGTCCTTGATGACTTGTGACATGTTTTTTCAAACTGTTTCATGTCTGTAACCTGTTAGTTAATGTCGTCCGTCTTGGTCAGGATGCTCTTCTTAATCTCATCGAGCCTTTTCTTAGTTAAATAAAGATTCTACTCCTCTAACTGTGGACTGCAAGGAAACCCACCATTATTATTCTCCCTACACTTTCCTAATTTCATGTTTATTTTTCAATCACCCAAGCGAGCTTATCTAGTCAACATCTGAGCCGATCTGAGGTAAAGCTCTGTCCTGCATCACGTCGAGGTTCAGCGGGGCCACGGCTCTCTGCAAACGTGAAGTGGAAGGTGAACGCTCTCAGGGCAAAGGTAGCAAAGTTGGATCTAGAAAGTCTCGACGAGCAGACGTCAAGACAAATGTCTGCAGCTTTAAGGCGGCGTTACGCCTTGTCGAAGTGCAAAAAAAAAGACACGTCGAGTAGAAAACAGCCTGAAATTGAACCTTATTTACCAGAGTGATCAAACAGAGCAGATTTGTTTTCGGGGTGGGCAAGGTGACAAAGCAAAGTTAAACAGGGAGGCAACATAAATAATCGATAGAAGCTTTAAAATTTAAAGAGACAGAGCGGCAGCCCGACACAAACACTATCAGCTTCACTGATGCGTGGCTGTTTGCATTGAGTCACATAATGACGAATACACCTCAACGCTCACCTGCTACGGATGCGACAAACCGCAGAGAGGTGATAATTAAGACTGAGTGTATATCTGTGAGAGGTGTTAGTCTCGTCTAAGTGAAATCTCAACATGCCTCTTCCTCAGCCGGCACCCCGAGTTGGCAAACAAATCCTAAAGCCCACCTTTAAAGCTGCTCTGAAGCAGGGCGTCTGATCCGCAGCTCACCTGAATCCACGTCTCCTGTAAACAAGGCCGCTCTGCTCCCGCTGCAGATCAGCCTCTCAGCAGCTTCTTATCAGCGTGGTGTAGCATTTCCAAGTGATCAGCGCTCGCCAAATGTCTTACGTTCTCCCTCACACACAGATCGTGCACCGTGATGTACACTGACTCAAACAAAATACACTCTTTCTCAGTGTGAATGTGCTCATTTCTTCATGCTTCAAGTAAAACAAAGTGCAGAGACGCTGGTTTATAATCTGCTCCAGAGCTAACATTAGCTAAATCTAAGATACTTTGATGAGACGGATTGGAAAACAAATAATTACATCACGTTTCTGCTAAAACTTTGCATCGGTTTATGTACATTTAAACATTACTTTGCTCTATTAGAAAGAATGTTTATGCTCTGAAA
>NW_007579979.1:0-7446 GCF_000690725.1 Stegastes partitus
CAAATGCCTTTTAGTCTCTTGTATGATGTGACTTCAGCTGTTCTCTGCTTCAGCTGCTAAAGTGAATACATTCAGGTTTTGGACTGCAGGTTGAACAAAACAAAACATGCGTATGAGACTAAATAAATAATTAGAAAAAAAAAAATATTGCAGCACGTTATTATCCTCCACAACAAGCCTCTGCTGTGATTCACATTAACGCTCAACAAGAACACGATTTATTCCTCAGCTCACTAATTTATGTCGCAACATTATGTAAGCAATTAACATAATTCAAGTCACTTCAGCGGAAATTACAGAAACATTTATGCCGCCGTGAGGCTGCGTTGAATCCACGTGCTTAAGCCTGTCAGATGACTTTTCTCACACACTCGGGCACATGAGAGATTGTTTTAATAATGAGGTATTTTAGCCTCTGGGTACGTCTCCATCTTCTCTCGTTTCTCATCTTCTCCTGCTTTCATGTCCTCTCCACTCTGATGTCTGACTGCAGGAGTGTCTGTAGCTGTATTACATAACATCCTGCTCTCTCTTGGACGCTGCATGTGTTTACAGATGCATGTCGAGTTGTCGCTTGGCTGTATGCAACGAATACGTACATGTAGTGAGGATGGACTGCGCATGACACGTCTGTTTTCTGTCTTGGGCTGGTCAGACCACCCAGCTGGAACCTGTCAGGGTGTGTCCAGGGGCTGGAGAGGGGAGAGGGGGAAGCGAGAGGGCTCGAGGGCGTGAGGAAGGGCATACCCATGAGCCCACAGTGCATCCGGCCTCGGGGCCCCATCTGGAATAAGACAGAGCCTCTCCCAGAGAAGGAAGAGGGAATTTCACCAAGAAAAAAAAAAGCAAAAAACTTCAAGAGGGGATGAGAGAGAAAAGCTCTCTGTGTTTTAGGAACAGAAAGATGAGGACTAGCTCTCTGCTGGAGAGTCTAGTTTGGGATTTTAGGATTTTGATCTGGGATTTTGTTCAGCAGTGAAGTTTAGAGGCTCTGGAAGGCAAATGTAACCGTCTCTGTTTCCAGTCCACGGTTAGGAGAGCTGCATCAGTCCTCTCATCTAACAGATAAACACATTTCCCAAAGTGTTTAATGATTCCTTTAAAGAAAAAATACCAAAAAAGAAGCAGATTATTCCTTTACATCCGTCTGTTGGGGCTTTTTCCAGCACATCTTTTTAAAGACAATTTTATTTATGCATGTATTTATTTATAACGCTAACCCAGAGTCTCCACAGTTTAATTTATTAAAAAAATAAAAAAAAATCTAAGCTTAAAATTGTGATCTTTCATCAAATTCACTGTATTTTGTACATTTAACGTAAACACTCACAGAAAATAAAGAGTTTGCACCAAATATGGTAAAAAACTAAAAATTCTGCACTTCTTGGCGCACATAAGAAGCCACGATTAAACAAAAGACAACAAATTATCAGTTTTCAGGTGAACTGCAGGCAGTGTTTCCACAGAGCAGAGAGGAGACGACAAGAGAGACTAAAAAAAAGGTTCATAAATGGTTTACAGAGGAGCACGTTGTTAGAGAAACATCCAGCATGATGAAGCATCGATCTACAGCCGACGAGCAGAGCAGAGAGGAAAACATTTTGCTTCCAGAGGTTGAAAAATGTAAGCAGTAAAATATGAATTGAGTGTAGACCCACCATTTTCAGGTTGTGGAGACTCGGATGTTCTTGGATGTCCGTGTTGATTCCAGGTTTTTCATGATTTGTGGCTTTCTAACTGTGTCGTACTGCAAAGAAGACACCTTTGTCTCCTCCTTCATGGTTGTGCTGTTTCCATAGAGGAGCAGGACTTTATATTACAGTGAAAAATGCATCGATTTTTCTTAATTTGCACTATAGATGAGTATATAGACCTTATATAAACCATTAATCTTTATTATGGGGACGAACCGAGGCACTAAAGCAACATGTGAGTTGCGTTTTATTAATCAGTGGTTACAGCACTTCTGAATTCTAAATTTAATATAAAAGGTGCCTAAATGTTTAAACTGCTCAGTTACTTGCATCAGTTAAATTGAAGACTTTGGATAAAGTTAGGTTTAGTGCGATAGCGAGGAGGTCAAAGGTCAGCGGACAGTCCTCACCAGAACAGTGTGAATGAAAGTATGTGTGGGTGTTTTCCTTGGTTTGGTGGGGAGGGGGAATGCCCTGCAGATGTTCTTCAGCTTTTGGGAAAGAGAGAGAGGAAGAGAGTGAGTGATGTCACACGTATAGTATGTGAATCCCACCCACCCCCTCACCCTCCATCCTTCCATCCTCCTCCCACTCCTATTTTTCTCTCTCGCATTTTTGTGGGGGCTCAATTTTCGCTCCTCTGCCTCATGAGATGACCAGAGGTTCGGTCTCGCTTCTGCGCTGGGAGACTTTTTTTTTTTTTTTGCTTTCTTCCCCTCTTTCTCCTCCTCCTCCCATCTGGTTTTCTCTCCCTTCATCCCTCCATCACCAGAAATCCCAGCTACAAAGCCTCTCCTCCTCCTCCTCCTCCTCTTCCTCCTCGTCTCTGGATCAGCAGTGAGGGTCTCTGCAGAGTGATGAAGACTCTCTTCCTGTCACTGCCACCCTCCACCCATAGCGCCAGTGGGGGCCTCTGTGGGGTCACCGAGTGCTTGTGTGTTTGGATGTGTGTTTGTGAGGAAGCTGGGAAGATGTTGAGGTGCTGCAACCAAAGTTTGAGGGCGTTTGACACGTCGCCTCTACCTGTGGGAAGGTAAGCGTGCAGGGGACACTATGGGGGAGGTTTCAATGTAAATATGTTGTGTAGAGTTGAAGGATTTGTGGTGGTGGTAACTACATCTGGTCTTTCTTTTTCTGTTTTAATTAGTCCTGAATTGATTTTTTTTATTGAATCAATTGAAAAATAAATTAAGAAAAACAACTCTTTGGTGCAAAAAAGAAAAGAATGCGTGATGATGTTTCTTTGGTCTGTTTGATGCCACTGGAGTGTTTGCAGGACAGATCAGATGAGGACTGTGGGAGAGGCTGCTTTGGGGATTTGGTTAATTGGTGACGAAATTTTGCCAGTTTGCAGCCGTCAGTCCACAGATGAGAGAGCTGCATCACTTCTCTCATCCGCCTCACAAATCAACATGTGTCGCAAAGTGTTGAGAGATTCCTTTAAGGAAAAAATAAATCTATATATAAATGATTTGATTTGTGCAGCAGTAGAGCAGATGTGGCTGCAAACAACCAGAACAAGGAGCAGAACCAGAACCGTCAAGAATGCAACTCAAGTTTGATGATTTGGGTTTTGTTAATTTTATATCATCTTTGAGTGTTTTGCATTTTAAAAAAAAGCTCTCTGTTGCAGGAACAGAAAGATGAGGACTAATTCTTTGTGGGAGAGGCTAGTTTGGGTTTTTTGGTTTATTGGTGACATTTAGAGGCTCTGATTGGTGAATTTTGCTCGTATGGCTATCTCCCTGTTGGCAGCCTTCAGTTAACAGACTAGCGTGTAAGTGTCTAAAGAACCCTTTAAAGAAAAGAATGTACAGATCATTTGATTTCTGCTGCAGTGGAGCCGTCTGTTTTAACCCGCTGCAGGACAAAACAGTTTAAAAATGCAGCTTTCCTTCCTGGAAGGGCTGTTTTTTGATCAGGAGGATAATCAGTTAAAGAGCTGTGAAATGTGTCTTATTTGCAGCTCAGGTTTGGTGTACGTCGCTGCAGGATCCAGCAGACTGAGGGAAACTCTTGCAGCTCTGTGAATGCTGGTGTGTGTGTGTGTGTGTGTGTGTGTGTGTGTGTGTGTGTGTGACAGCGTGTGTGGAGAGTGAAACCACATGTTGAATGGGAGGGCGAGCAGGGCCGTGTGAAGATTTGGATCTGAAGCAGAGGGCAGGCGAGCGGCGTGCACGAGTGTGTGTTTGTGTGCGGACAGGATGAAGCGTGAGACGGAGGTGTTTATGTGTGCATGTGTTTGTGTGGGTGTTGTGGAGGGCTGCAGCGGGTCACATTTTTCCAGCGATGGGACCTCTCTGCTCTCCAGCTCCCATCTAAGACACTTTCATTCTGACATCCGGTCGGTGGATGCAGCCAGCTCCCCTCCCCTCCTCTCCGCTTCGTTGTTGTTCGTTCGAGACACAGAGAGAATCTTTGAGGAGCTCCTCAGTGCTCGTCAATGTAACATGAAAGAAACTTTAAAAAAAAGGCCAGAAAAATCCACCTGAACCTGCTTCAAAGTGAATTTTTTTTAGACACAAGAAAAGCAAAACTGTAAAATCTGACACTGAGTAAAAAAGTAGCAGCAGCTTGATGCCAGTAGGTTACTGTAAAAACTGTTTGAAGTATTATGACTGTACTTCCATTTGCAGTAAGCAGCAGTATTACTGTATTCAATCAAGTTTTTCCACCTGATCCAAGTCGTTTAATATATTAATAAACCCCAATCCGATACCATTTTTGGAGATAATACACACTCTAACACCTTTAAAGTTAATAAGATCATTCCTACGTTTATGCTTGACGGCTGAGTAGCAAAAAAAGCATTTCCTTCGTGTAACCACGGTTTTTTGGCTGTAAAGCGTCGGTACGTTGGAAGAAAGAAGAAAAAAAAGTTAAAAAATAAATGAATAAAGTGAAAGTTGCCAGAAAAAATGTTTTAAAGGTGAAATATTGTAACACTGAAGAACTGTTAACCTGGTGAAAACAACAGTGAATGTGTGTAAAATAATAATTTAGCTGAATTAAATACAGTCAAACAGCTGACACTTCTAAGACGCCGCAAAAGAACAAATTACAGATTTGAAAAAAAATACTGATTTGTTAATATTGACATTGTGAAAAGTTATTTGTCAGTTATTTACTTATTTCTTTTTACAGTCTGCATATAAATTCAACTTTGTACCTGTAAGTTTACTGGATATTTTTTGTGATTTACCAAAACAGAAAAAAAAAAGTAAAATAACGGTTAAAATAATTACTTATCATTTCTCCATCCATGATTATTGCGAAGCCTTGATTGATCCCAATTATTAATATCGAACTAAGACATCCTTAGTGTTCTCATTTACAGAATTTTTACTGGTTTTGAGCTTTTAGATGTTTAAACCTAATTTAATTTAAACTAAATTAAAATTTTAAATTGCAATACAGCACCTTAAACTTTTTTTTTCTCACACAAGATGATAAGCAACAAATTTGTCCTTAAATATGTCTTTTAATTGCTAAACATTTACTCATTTAACTGTCCATATATTGTAATTCTCTCTATAGCTTGGTCTTTTTGTAAACTGGCTGGAAAACCAACAGCATGACTTTGTTTAATTTTTAATAACCTTGATAAGAAATGTCCACAATAATGTTAAATGTTATGTCTTAATTAGTTGTTTTTTCCTTTAACAGCTAATGGTGTGGACCAAGTCTTATAGAGAGTATTAATAAAGTATTTAAAGTAAAATATTCAGGACCTGAACTTGAGTAAAAGTACAAAGGCAGCAAAAATACTCCATTACAAGGAAGTCCTGCATGAAGTAAAAGCAGCAAAATGTAATGAAAGCGAAGCAGGAAAGTCTTGGTTTGGTTCCTCTGACTAACACATAGATAAATATCTGATTGTTAATAAAGGAGCTTCAGGGCGTCAGCATTGTTGCAGGTGGAGCCAGCTTCTATCCAGTTTTATTGTGGTGGACAGCAGATAAATCTGACGGCTCCAAACATGATTCATGGGAAAAGAAAGAAGAAAAAAGTTCTGATGCACAAATCTGTTTCCAGTTTTTGGACTTGGATATTAGATCATTTGAACATTTATTGAAATGAAACCATGTGTGAAGTTTCGAGGGGGAAAAAAAAAAAAGAATAATTTTTTGGTGGAGCTGTTAACAACTCATAGACATCTGAAATGTGAGCTGACTGCTTTTTAGAAGAAAAGAGAAGAAAAAAAAAGATTTAATATTTAACTACGTGCTGTAAAAGTTTGATTTATTGATTGTAATCTTAGAATTTAAAGTAGGTAAAGCTGTTAGATATAAATGTGGTGGAACAAAAAGTAGAATTTTTCCCTCTAAAACATGGCGCAGTGGAAGGAGGCTTCAACACAGTGAAGTTACTTTCTACGTCTCCACATTCGTTTTTTTTTTTTTTTGCTTGTGTATTTTGGCTGCGGCCCTTGTTTAGCATGCAGGCTGATCATTGGTTCAGATTTGTGTGTTACTTCTTCCATTTGCATTTCGCTCCACTCTGACACATGTCAACTCGCTCTGGCAGCCACTTCTGAGTAATTAAATTCAAAGAAGTCGCCCCTAGTACTCTTCACAGATCTCCTCTCTTTTCGGGTTTCTTTTGAAGTACGACATAATTAACACACAATGGAAGATCTTCATCGGCAGAGACGTGAGTGTGACACCAATCCCTCTGATCCACTCAGAGCTGTGAAGACTTATTGATCGCTGGGCCTCCTGGTGCCACTCGGAGCCTGTGAAGCTCAGAGATTGGATCAAATTGCACCGAATCGCCTCCTTCCCGCCTTCTGTTCTATTATGAATATGCTGCTAATGTTGATTTTTTTTGATAAAAATATTTCAAAAAAGAAGACATTTTGGTGAGTGAAGGTCCAACAGAGAGGCTCTTTCCTCCAGATTCCAGAAACGTGTCTCTGCACCAACACCAGCAGGCTTATCAGTGAAACACAGGATTGAGATGCATGTAATCTCAGAGCTAATAATCTCTGGACATAACAGACCGGCTTTGTTTACACTGTGACTCTCCAACAGTCTCACAAACAGCTCAGAGAAACGCCGAACCGTGCCAGGACAGCTTGCTTCACTTTATCTCAGCGCCGGTGCCAAAATATCATCAGCTTTCTGCATTTTATTAGACGGTGCTGTTAAGTATCACACGTCGCAACAAAACAAATTACAGGATGTAGTACAGAGCGGCTTTCTGCTGCCGAATGTTCAGGGTGTTGGACAACGAAGTAAACAGATAGTAATGCCCTGCTTGCATCAGTCACAGGTGTGTAAATCAATACTGGAACGACGAAGAAGCTTCCTGTTGATCACTTCCAGCTGGTTCAACCCAAAACCTAAAGTTCCAAACAGCTGTCACGCAAACCTTGGAAAGAATAAGAATAAAAAGAAAACATGAATAAGGCTTGTTTCCATGAATTGCCTTGGAGTTAAGAAGGTGGCGCTAAAGGCTACATGGCTGGATTAAAAGAGTATAAGAGACCAGAAAAAAAAGACATTTTTTTGCCCCCCAAAAAACTGCAAAGAAGAAGCAAACCCAAGAAAAATTCAAGATAAGTGTCTGCAGGAATACTTGCAAATCGGGAAATTTGTGATTAACTTTTCATGTCAGATGGTATCGGCCATGTTTTCTAGAGGCAGAAACAACTGATTGGTCATGTGACCTAATTAAAGATCATTAATTTCTTTTTCAAAAAGTAAAAAACACTTTAACTTTTTTGTTGCAAAACTGAGGACGTTTTTTT
>NW_007579979.1:8662-14247 GCF_000690725.1 Stegastes partitus
AAGAATAACTGTACATGCTTTCGTTCCGTGTGTAGCAGTTGAACTGTGTACTGAGTCTTTTCCAGGGTTTACAGAATACCGCACTGTTAGTCTCAGTCTAAAATACTCCCACACTTTAGATAACCATGTAGGCAAGTTGTTTTTTTCTTTGCGACACACCATCGTCATCATCAGTTACATCATTACATCACCGAGTCGCTCCATCCTTACCTTAGTTACCGACTGTTGTTTAATGTTTGTGTTTCTTGGGAACAGTTTATCCGAATGACTTCAAAATGGACACTGCAGCATTTCGGATCCTCAGCCAAAATCCCACCAAGTCTGAGGAGGATCAGATGAACTGTTGTCAAGAAAACCAAAGAACAGACACACAGACACACACACACAGTTCTTTATTTATTATTAGGAAAGTTTAATGAGTTCCTCCTTTGGCAAAGCTCCACTTGTCCACCAAGTTTCATTAATTTCAGCCTGTTAGATTGTGCATAATCTTGCTGACAAAGACACAAACAACACTAAGCGCACAAGAGAATAAACTGAATGAATACAGATAAGATATTAGGTTGAATCACCCATTTGTTCTGTCTTACGTGGACAGATTTCCATTTTAATTCTGCAGTTGACATGAATAACTTATGTGACCGCTCCCGTTTGAGAAGCTTTGTCCCAAAGTCAGGACAAAGACAAATCACAGAGCTGCTCCCACGAACGCCGGCACACTATAAATGTAAGGGCTGACCTTCATCGTGGTTAGCTTTGTTTTCATTATTATGAAAAGAAACCGCCATGATTTAATTTACATGCATTAACGCACAGCAAGTTTCCATCATGAATATTTTCCTCACATTACCAAACAGAGGCGTCTCTGGAGAGGTTTCGCTCTAATGCGCTGTAATGCATGCTGGGAAGTCTGCTAAAATGCTAGTTTTGTTTTCCAAGAGTTGAGAGAACTCTCAGTTGCACATTCAGGCATCTCGTTGAGTCAAAACACCTCGACTTAGACGGAGGCCGGGGAGTTAAAAGCCTCTGTCAGTCTAACCCAAGCAGCCGTCTCCTTTGCATGACCCGCTCGTTTGTTTGTGTTGCAGGAATTCAAGAATGTGGACGGGGAGGAGTACCACGCAGACATGTCCACCTTGGCCTCGCCGGCCTCCCAGGGCAGCCCGGACATCTACATCCTGCCGCTCACCGAGGTGTCGCTGCCGGTCGCCAAGCAACCTGCTCGATCAGGTGAGTTGGGCTTCGTGAACTCTGTTGGTTCTTCCAGTGGCTCCGTCTGCTGGAACCAGTAGATTATGCAGGCAAGTTCTAGTTACACTGGAAGCTTTGAAAAGGACTCAAATGTAGAATACATTACCATATTTGCAACACTGCAGCATTAAATAATGTATGTTGAGAATCACACAGAGAATTCTAAAGAACCCATATTCTACTTTTTTTGGTTTTCCATTTCCTTTAGCTGTAGATTCCTGCTTTGTGTGCATGTGAAAGCTCTGCAAACTTACAAAGTTCACACCAAAGGGAGTCAGAAACACTGCTCACTACATCCCTGAAACACCTCGTTTAAAGTCCAGGTTTTCCTTCCGTGACTCATCGATGTCATCACGTAGCTCATTTGCATAATGCCTGTCTAGCGGCTAGTTTGGTCTCAAATGAAGAGCTGCTTCTCTGAGAGCGACGTCTCTATACTCTGATCCGGGGTCACTGGACAAAACCAACTGCTGACAGGGAACGTTCCCACAACGCTGACTAATATTACCGACAAGTGCTAATTTTTTTATTTTTATTTTTTAAAGATGTTTTAATCAAACGTTCAATGAATGTTAAAAAAAAAAAAAAAAGTACTTGCAGTAATGTTCCTATAAAGTTAATATGACATTTTATCGTCAACAGTCGGACGATGTAGTCAGAAACGTTCTCAAACCAACACTTTAAAAAATGTTTTCAGATGTAATCGAGGCCTCATACGTTTTATAAGACGTTCCTTTTACGTGATACATTAACAAAGGTGAAACATTCTGGCTGCAATGTTCTGAGGATGTTGTTGAAGAACGCATTTTAGAACGCTGTTCCACAATAACAAAGCAGGAATGTTCTGAATTCAACATTAAAAAAAAGTTTTTTCAGATGTTATTGAGGCCTCAGATGGCAAAATGTGTTGTTACATAGAACATTTCATTACATTTCTGACATGTGAAAGTAAAACATTTTGCCCACATTACAGAACGTTCTTCTACGAGCCATTTCCACAAAGGAAGTATGTTCTCAGTGGAACATTCTGAAAAACGTTTTCAAGATGTTAGTGAGATCTAAGATGAGAGAATGTTTTTTTTGTTTGTTTGTTTTTTATACTTTCCAGTAGTACTAAATTAACATCCGTGGAACATTCTTGCATTCTTAAAGAACATCTTTAGTTATTCTGCCTTTTAGACGACCGTTCTAAGAATAAACGAAAACCTCCGGCTGAGACCGTTAGTGGAACTTTGTAGAACTTTCTTAGAACTTTTTTGGGGAAAAATAATAAATAAATAAATATTCTAGCTGGTTTACTTTTGTTTGGACAGCTGACCAATCAGAGCAGTCGGGGCTTTTGGGGAGGGGGCCCTTAAAGGGACAGGAGCTAAAACGAAGACTGAGAAAATGTTTTTCAAGTTTTTTGAACATAAAAGCACACAAACGTAGACTCCAAAAAACAAAATGATAAATCTGTAAATGTGCATAATGCTGTTTAAATCCCTGTTACATTCATTCAGATTTATAATTCTACCCGCTGTTGAAAGAGATAAAAGGCAAAATGTTTGGTCTAAGAATTCCAGTCATGATATCATTTGTGACGGGTTTGTGATTCACACGTGTCGTCCTTTGCTGATGCAAACCTTGCAGAAGCTTTTGCAGAAAGTGCCAGAGTCTTACGTGTACATTTCAAGGGTGTGAGAGTAAAGTAAGAGTGAGGAGAGTTGTGTGTCCCCAGAGTGAGCACCACCCTGACACTGGCCTCGGTCAGCTGGGCCTCCACCTATCCCACAATCCCTTGCTGCAGGTCCCAACAGAATGAACTCTTTAACTTTCGCTCTCTCCCACAAACATCTGCCTGTTGCATAATCGCGTCCAGGCGGCCGGCCTACACTGCTGCTTGTTGGTATGTGAGGCATGCGAGAGCACAAAACCCCAGTGAGAATATTCCTCTTTCGCTCTGACGCTTTCTTTCTCTGCGTCTGCTGCTGTGTGACAATAGTCCTTGTTGTGCGTTAATGGGGCCGATGCTGCCCGATAAACTTATGACACCGGAGTGTGGTGAGACATAATGGATCATGTCCCCGCACACACTGGGCTGCACTGAGGCTCAAACAGATATAAATGTGCACATTTTACAGGCTGTTGCACTGAAATCACACAGAATATGCTGTTAAACGTATCCCTATGGATGTATCTTGCCATGCAGATTGGTTTGCTTCTATTTGTTGAAGGTTTAAGATGAAAACTAGAGGAAGTCAATGTGAGGAATGCTAATGGAATTTCATTTGTGGTGCTACATGTGGTGGGAGCTCAGTCTCAGCAAAAAAAAAAAAAAGACGTATTATTCTCACCAATAAGGCTGTAAAATTGTTTTTTTAGAGGCTTTTCTTGTGTGGCCACTCTATCAACTTCGAAAACAACCGGACTTTTGTGGTTAGCGGTGAATTTGAACCCAAACCATGATCTTTTCTTAAACTTAACCAGGGAGTTTTGGAGCACAAACAAAAGCAAACAGCGACTGAAAACACAACAAAGTGTTAAAGAAAAACAGGGATCTCACACTGAACTCCAGCTCCAGTGTCCTTGGATAAAAGTCCTGCATTTGATCATTTCCTCCAAACTCCTTTTATGGACATTGTTGCTCTTTTCATGCAAAAAAAAAAACAAAGAAAGCTTATAATCACGTAATGTGGATGCAGACCAATAAAGACAAGGCAAGTTTATGTTGTAAATATCACATTTCATACACAAATGCAATTCTATTAGGTACAGTAAAGTGTTAAAAAAGATAGAAAAATTGCAGAAACACACTGAAAATAATAATTAAAAAAACCCCTAAAAGATAAGTATAGAACATATGAAAGTAGGAATACATCAAGTATCAGTCCGTACGAGTTTAAAGAAAGGTTTACACATAAAAGTCAAAATTACACTATTTTTCAAAAAATGTAAACAGAATGAAATGTCAGATTTTCAAATCTTACACAGTCCTTAAAATAGTCATATGTGATGTTACAAATCTAAGCTTAAACATGTAATCTTATTTTAACATGACTCATTTAAAAATTCACCAAAAATAAAGAGTTTGCACCAGATTCTGCACGACACAGCAAAACTCATGACTGACTCATCTGTGACTGACAGTCATGTGAAAAAAATGAGTATTTGGCTAAACTGCAGGCTTTGTAATCACATAAAAGTATGAAAACCAATTTAAAAATGTGAAATAGTAAAACATCCATTGACTCTAGAGACACTTTTTTCCCCTCACTATTGGTAGCATCGAGAAAAAATGAAAGTTAAATTCATGCAAAATAAATAATTGCATGAATTTAACTTTCTTTTTCTTTCTTTCTTTGGGATTTCTGTAATTCTAATTGTGTCATACAGCACAGACGACATTTGACACCGAGAAAAATCCCACAATTTTACAGCCTTTTCTGTGAAACAGATAAGTTTTGCGCTGCAGACGAGCGTAGCTGTTGTACGTCGTTGTGTGTGAAGCTGCATTGTTCCTACCGTCTATCTGTGCACACCACTTGGGATAAGTGAGAAAATATTTTCTCGCTATTGTCTGTGATTCGGGTGAACTGACCCTTTAACACATGCGTTGTCCTCTGTGGATAATAGAAACCATATGGCTGCTCGTGTAGTGGCGTTGGGGGATTTATTACTGCACCTTCAGGACGGCCTCACCCACTGACATCATGAGAGGATATTGATTCTTGTTTTTAAAGAGAAACATCTTGCTGAGGCTTTTTGTCTGTTTTCTGCTGTTTGCTGCCGTTGTTGTCGGGATCTCGTCTTGTTTTCCGGCGACCTCTTCAGCTCAAGTTCAAGTTTATTTGTATACCTTCGCACAAATGCAGCTCAAAGTGCTTTTACAACATGATTAAATATTGAAACTGCAAAGCTTAACATTCAGCAACAGAGTGAAGGAAAGAACAGGAGGAAGAGCCCAAGGTCTGAAACAAACCAGAGGCAAAGAAACAATGAAAATGCAATGTTTTAGGAGAACAAAAAGGCATCGAGGTTTGTGCGCGATGCAGTCTCAGATTTGCAGCTGAAGTAGATGCGGAGCTGGAGAACGTGTCAGCTATGAGTAAATGTGTACGATTCCAGCCAACGTTCCCATCTCCTGTGTCATCCCGCTGCGCTCTGAGACCGCCACTGGACTGTGAGAATAGGTGGAGTTCTAATGAGACACCAGTACTGCAGGAGCTTGGCTCAGACGGAGGCCCGGTTCCTATAGGACCCGCCCTGATGCAGCTGTTCTGTGCTGCAGGCTGCACCGTAAAGACTAATGGGGCTCACACCCACTCAGAGGAGACATGAGAACAGCGACATGC
>NW_007579979.1:14267-61982 GCF_000690725.1 Stegastes partitus
GAGGAATCTGAGCAAAAAACAAGTTGCTGTGCACTGTGGTGGTTCTTTTAACAGCCAGGCTGACTAGTAGCAGTTTAATATTCACTCATGGTTCATGTCATAATGTTAATTTAACACATCTGTAAAACTATTTGAAGATGCTACAACATATATATATGTATTCACATGTAGGCATTACATTTCAGCTCGGCAAAGCTGATTTACATATTTTTTTTAATTTAATAAAAAATAACGATCAAACAATTGGAACAAAGTGAAATTAGGACAAAGGAAGAACATTCGATGCAACATTCAGAAAATGTTTGAGGAAATGTTACCAACAACCATGTCTTTACACAACACGGTCCTGTCTGTACGAGGGACATCCTGCTCATTTAGAAAATAAGAATGAAAAAAAATACTCATTAGAATTTTCTCAAAACATATTTAGAACAAAAAAAAAACAAAACAGTCTAGCTGGGAGGTGACTATTTCACTAGTGAGAAATGAATTGTTGATATCAGTGATGAGAAATGAATCGTACATATATTTAATTAGAATTCCTTCTAGTAAAAATTACACTTGGAATTATATCAGAGATAAATATTGGAAATCTATTATTTAGGTTGTACAGAAGTTTGTATGGAAGTCAATAGTAAAAGCTGACTCGTCGTAATCAAGCTACAGATAAATATTCTGGACATTTCCACGAGTTAGAAACTAAAAGTTGATATCAAAAACAAACATTTGCACTAGCAATTGTAGATATATATCTTTAATTAGAATTGCTAGAATTAGTTACATCATGAGTTTGTTGACTTGGAGCGTTTTTTCCACATATATCAACATTTGTTTTGACCATCGTTGATTAAATCCCATCAAGGGCTCCACCTCTGAATCTTCGCCGTGCTGTTATTTCTAATTGAGTTACACAACCAGGATGGGAAACGGTAACGCGTAACTTTACTCGAAGGTCCAAGAGAGCAGCACAACAGCACCTGAGCAGACAGTGGACGGGCTCGGAGGGGATAATGGGAATTCCATTTGGCTCTGAGTGATTTAGCCGCTGTGCATCTCGCTAAAGACTTCCTGGCGACTGCAGCGCTAAATCCAGACGTGCTCTTCGGCGAGATGCTCAGCAGGACAAAGCTTAGAGGAGGCCAGACGGAATTGAGTTAGTATATTAGCTGTGAAGAGATCGTAGCAGGGGGTTCTGGGTATTTTCATTCTGGCTAAGAATGAAGGCATAACAAAACATTTCAGAGCGCTCATTATCTGTACTGGTGGAGCAGATACTTACAAACATTCGACGTGGATGCTTTTAGATTCAAGTAGCTTATGATAAAGTGTGAAGATGTTGAAAATAATGTAAAAAAGTCTTTTAGACATCTGTGAAAAGCTTGAATATAATCTTCTTGTCAAATTCAACAAACATGACGGTAGTTTTTGGGGAGTATTTGTCCACTCATGCATCATCTTCGCCTCATTGTTCCAGCGGCGTTATGAATATCTGTGGTAAACATGATGGTGTAGGTGGGAGCCGTTGCCTGCCGCTGTTATCACCAAAACTCAGTCCATTCCTATGTCATGGAGCTGCTGGATAATAGCCCCAGTGTGTGCGTGCTAACTGGTCCTAACTGGTGCCATGCTGCCCTGAGCGGCCAGACAATGGTGGCTATTCTGCTGTGGGCCAGAGAGAGCGTGAGTGGGTGTAAGGAATGACCAGTCTGGGGAAGGGGACAGGGGTGTCCAATATGGCCTCCACACAGTGACGGGACTGTGTGGCGGTCTGGAAGGGGGAAGACGGCACGACAAAGATGTGCCTGTCTGCCTCTGAATCCAGAATCCAAGTGTCATCGTGGGAGTCGCGGAGGGAGACAAAGGCATCGCTGGTGATGGGTGGAAGAGGAGGGGATGCTGCTGTCGGTCCATTTCATTTGGCTGAGCCGGGTCGGGCCGGGACGGTCGGGCATGTCGAGCAGGCGGGAAGGACTCGGGTCGGCAGGGGACGCTGACAGCGATGCAGAGACGAGGACGGGCAGACAGATGGGTGCCGGTGTAGAATAACACTCGAGAGGAGTCCGGTTTGTTTACTCGCAGACGATGGGCAACATCCACCGGTGCGCTGGGATGTTTCGTTTTGGAGAGGGTTAATGGCCATCGATCGGACACGGGATGGGTTCTGCAGAAGCCACTTAACAACCTGGATGTGGTGTGTTCTCTCATGTTGCTTTTACAAGTTATGCCTTGGCCTCTCTGTCTATGTAGATAGTATGATCGTAGATTATTAAGACATTTGATTCACCTTCATCTCATTATTTGTTTTTGTTTTTTTGGTACTAAAAATACTTCCTCCCTTCATTCTGTTCAAAAGAATACAGAATTTAATGATGTTTTATGACTTAAAATGACAAAAAAGCTAATCTAATCATCAAAATCCAGGTCGACTTCATTGTTTGCTGAAGAAACTGTTCCGTGAATCAACCTAAAAACATGCAAATGTAAATTAAATAGTAAAAAACTTGCATCAGTATCAATAAGATCAACAATAAACCAGTAAAACAGCAAAACTTAAGAGCTAAAGTTCAGTGAAAATGACAGAGAAACCAGCAACACCAGAACATTGCACAGAATTTAGTCGTTGCTTTAGATTTTAACTTAGATTATCGTGAGACTTTATTTATAGTCAATGTAAAAAATAAACAAAGTGCTTAAAAAATAAAAATAAAACACTAGGCAGATAGCAAGCACACGAGCACAGAGTTAGAAACCGCAAAATTAATATAATTTAATGAAGAACTACAAACAAAAGCTTATAACAAACAGTTCCATAAGTTTTCACAGAGAGACAACACTGTAAGACGCTGTTGGGTGGAGGCTCTGATGGAAACAGTGGGATCAGCCTTTTTTACAAACCGTGACCTGGAAAGAATCAGCAGGGCTTCGTCTGCTGATCTCAGCCATCCAGAGGGCACACAACAGGTCAAAAAAATCCAAAATACATTTAGGAAGGAGGTTGTTTAAGGCAAGAAAAAGTTTAAAATCGATTTGAAATCCAACAGGGAGCAGCGCAGGACGGAAAACTGAGGGGTGAAGAGTGGAGACGGTGGAGGGACGTCCTGGCTGATGACTGAAGCAACTAAACTACAAAACTTCATCAGTTTAGAGATAAGCTAGAAAGAAACAACATAAAGCAGGTGTTCATTACAGTAAAGTCATAAAATAGTCACATTTGCTTTCTCAAGTTTAGGGAGTTTTTGAGAGCTTTCAAATGACATTTTAATTTAATTTAATTAATTTTTTTGTTGAAGTTATAATTTTTTTAGTGGAAATCGCTTATAAGAGCATTTAACTCATGTGCTCTTGATATTGTTTGCTGACTGTTGACTTGATTTTGTTAATTAATGTGGGTTTTCTATTGGTCCATGTTCATGTTTGTAGAAACAGAGCAGCTGATGGTTGATTTTTTTTTGATAAAATACAGCAAGTTAATAATAAAAAACCAGTTAGACGCCCTCTAACTAACGCTAGCTCAGCCGATATCAGTGGTTTTTGTTCTTCTCCAGCTCTCTCCTGTGAGTCACATGTTTGGTTTTTCCTCCTTTAGCATGAACAATATTCGTAATAAACGTGTTTAGAGGCGCGGCCGACTGAATGGAAACTGCAGCTCTTGCATCGTGGAAAACATCCCATTAGCTGCAGTGGCTGGTCAGGCTGACCAACGTAGCCTCCGTTAGCGCTTCACCTGGGAATTAGTCCGTGGCAATTATCTCAAAATGGCATTTAATTGATTAATCAGTGCATCACTAATTTATTTTCCTCCATTTTCATTCTGGCCTCGCAAACGCTTGAGTGGTGTAATCCATCAGAGTGACAGCCAGCCTTGGATTATTGTTGTGTTGTTGTTGTGTAACGATGCAACCTGAATGCACCCGTATTATATTGTACCTTGGATTGAAATTAATGCACTTTGTGTTCAATGAAAGAGCCTCTTTCAAAGGCATGTTTTCTTTTAAAAATCCAAAATTACACCATTCATCAGAGCCAGAAACGGTAAAAAACAAAGAAAACAGGAAGAATTTCCAAGAGAAGATAACACAGTCTCAGTTTAAAATCATCATCAGAAGCATGGAAAGAAATTTTAGCGATTGAGAGCGAAATAAAACACAAATAGATCAATAAATGAATGCAGCATGGCGCAGAAACAGCAACCAGAGGAGCAAGTTGTTGGAAGGTACATCCAGCTGATGGTGAGACTTCTTTATAGGTTTTAAGTGCTGAGCAGCAAGAAAAATATTGAATTTGTAGAGATTTTAAAAATGTAAGTAGTCAAATATCTATAGTATGTAGAATCATCACATTTTCCCCAGTGTTGCTAACACCTGGGGACAACTTTTTTTTAGATTTTCGTCAAGAAATTCTATTTTTTTCCCTCCTATTTAAAAAATTGATGGTGTTGTCAGACATTTCTCTCTGCTTCTGTTTCCATAGAGGTGCAGGATTTTATACTGCAGTGAAAAATGAGATTTTAATGAGAAATTAAAGGCCACTAAAGGGTTTACGTTTCTGAAAGACATCAGCAAGCTGTAATGTGACACAGAGCGGTTTGTAGAAAACGTGCTAAAACACTGCTGACAGATTTCATTCAGAGATTACTCACAACATCTTCTCCTCTCGTCTGTTTTCCTCCTCAGTCCAGCTCCTGAAATCCACAGATCTCGGCCGCCACAGTCTCCTGTACCTGAAAGAGATCGGCAATGGCTGGTTCGGGAAGGTAAGCCCGCTTCAGAAACCCTCAGAACTACCTGCTGGCGGGGCTGCAGCCAACCTGCCAGCGAGATGAAACGTAGCATCACATCACGGCTGTTAGTCCTCGCTGTGATCTTGGCCTCCGGTGCTCGGAACGGAGTCGGTTAAAAATGTCCGACACGCTGCGTTACCTGTAATGTCTGAGTGTGTAATGCCAGCCTGATCCCTCTCTTGCCTTTGATGTCGGCTTGTCCCAGAAGTGATAGACTTTAGGCCCCGAGAGCAAATTTTACGCTGCTGAAATTCTCAAAGTAATATCCCCGGCTGCAGGCCGACAGCGAGGTGTGGCGTCGTGTTTTTACAAGCAGATAACATGCTGTCGTTCTCTCCCTCCTCTGTTTCTTTGTCTGTGTCTCCTCCCGTTCATGAATCCACATCCGTCCTTTCCATCCTCGTGTCCCTTCGCTGGGTACGTCCATCCGTATGTGTGTTCTTCTGCTCAACTCCTGCACGTCCTGTTGTGTGTCTTTGTGTGACGGTCACTCCCGCCCCGTGTGTCTGTTTGTGCATCGACCTGCCTGTGTGTGTCTTCTCTGTACGTATTTGTCTGTACCTGTGTGGTTTCAGGTTCTGCTCGGGGAGGTGAACGCAGGCCTGAACACCACCCAGGTGGTGGTGAAGGAGCTCAAGGCCAGCGCCAGCGTGCAGGACCAGATGCACTTCCTGGAAGAAGCCCAACCGTACCGGTACACCTTCACCTCCGTTGCCTTTGTTTCTGACTGCATTTCTGCTAGTTTTAGGAGACTTAATCCACATAAATCTGATGTTTGGAGGCACTGAGAGCCTCTAAGGCTCAGATATTACATGCAAAACTTATTATCAGGGAACATGTGCACCTGGGGAACTATGAGAAAACCCCGTTAGTCTAAGTTTTTCTCTTGTTAGTGTATTTTCACAACACAAAATTGGATCATTATTTGAAATTACAATCATTATTTAGTTAAATATACCAGCATGTGTTTACTTTATGCAGATATTTTAATTACAATGTGTTTTCCTCACTTCTAAGCAATCATTTCTTTTTATTACAACTTTTTGAACTAATTATAGAATCAATTTTTCACAATCAGTTTGTAGTAATGCTAAAATTATCGTCAATATAGTTTAGAATTAATGTAAATATACAGTATGTATACATTTACAGATAACAATTTTATTGATCTCTTCATAGGCATGTACAGTGTTTATATTCTGACCTGCCAACGGAAACGATTGATTGGATTAGCTGTCAGCGTCTAGTCACCTAATTATTTAAATTTCCTTTCTAAATTCTCTGATTCCAGACTCTTAAATGTGAATATTTTCTAGTTTCTTCTCCCTTTGTGACAGTAAACCAGATATCTTTAGGTTGTGGGTAAAACAAGACATTTGTCATCTTCAGCTTTGGCCTCTGACGCTTTACAGACCAAACTCTAATCGACCAATTAAGAAAATAATCAACAGATTAATTAGCAAATGAAATAATCATTAGTTGCCTCTAACTTTATTATATACACCTGTGAAGTCTAATTACCCTGCGTGATCAAATACAGCAGCTCTACCATTAACTACGCTTTTACGAAGCCTCTACGTTTTCACTAGTGTTTGTTGTTGAGGTCGTTGTGCGTGTGGTGGTGGCACGTTGGACTGCATTACATATAAAAGTACGATTTTTTTACACCCCACATGAGAGGGGGAACTTAACAGCAACACTTTAAATATTCTGCTTTTTGGGTTTCTTCCTACCCCAGTGTGTCATACAGCTGATTTTCACTCACTAAAGAGAGTTATTCTGAGAGAAAGGAGCTAAAACTGACACAGGGTGAGAAAAGGTGCTGCAGCGATGTGCACTATCAGAACATTTAACACTGAAGCATGCAAACATACTCTAAGAGGACACAAAAATAGAATCAGGAACCTGTGAACGAGCATCATGTGGGTTTCAAAGTGTAACACATCTCCTGTCGTGCTCTCTAGCGCCCTCCAGCATCCTGCGCTGCTGCACTGTCTGGCCCAGTGCACCGAAGTCACTCCCTACCTGCTGGTGATGGAGTTTTGTCCACTGGTGAGTTCGCAAACCCACAGCACAGGTGTTCAGAGAACGACTGACATCACGTCATTTAAAAAAGAAAGATAAAATAACATTTGACGTAAATTCACCGTACAGATTTATAACCTGAGTGGTGCCACGTCCCCCATTTCATTTGGTGTTTTAATAAATCACATTAAGTGTGTAAGTGCATAAGGTGTATTAGAATTATATACACAAGACATGCACCGTAATTTATCAAAGTCCTTGTCAGTTTTTTTGACCTCATCTCCTGTAACTCACTCAGAACATTAAAGTGATTGAAAACGTTTTGTAATGTAGTTGCGAGATGTTTTATTTATTTATTTTTTTTGTTTACTACCTTTGGCACTAAACTCCTTCTTGGCAGCTGCTGTAAACATTTGGCAGACAAGCTCAACATTACAAATAAGTCAAGCTACACTTGTACCACCACAACAGCAGCCCAAAATCCATCATCCTCTGCGCAGGATTGATTAGTTTTGTGGGATAAACACAGATATTTATTGTAAATAACAGCAGAAGCGAGAGCTGCCTTCCTGCCAATTCTTAGCTTTTTTTTTTTGTATATTTATCCTGGCTACGGTATAAAGTGAAGTAAATCGGTGTTTGCTGATGAAATATGGCTTGTTCACAGTTAAATTCAGTTGATTTTTTTTAAAAGAGGGCCTTCTGTGATGCTATAGCAGCAGTAGTTAAACCATGATACAAAGGCCAAACAGGAAGAGAAGGTTAGATAGCAAGGAAGAAATTTCACTCACTCAGGTGGATGCATTTGTCTGTTCTGTCCCTAGATTTCTAATAATCCAGCTTTATATATTTTAAACTGCAGTGTTTTGTTAGTTAATCTGCTGTTCTTTCAGGCAGCATTTAGATTCTAACAGAGATTTACATGACTGGACAAGACACCAGCGACTCCTACAAAGCACAGCACAAAGACAACACTGCCCTCCAGTGGCCAGAGGTTGCAGCACACAGATGTTTTGTTTCTCTGCTGCGTTCAGGGCGATGTGAAGGGTTACCTCCGAAGCTGCAGGACTGCCGAAACCATGACCCCCGAGCCCCTGATTCTCCAGCGGATGGCCTGCGACATCGCCTCAGGACTCCTGCACCTGCACAAACACAACTTCACGCACAGGTAACAAGATGTTTCTGCTACTAGATCTCACACACAGCGTAAAGATTACAAAGCAGAGCCCAGCAATCATACCGCACAATGATTAGAATTAGCCTCACGCTTCTCGGTTGCTTCCTGAAACAATATCCTGGTGCTGCCTGAGTGCTCCTTATCGACTCCAGCATCAGTGATTTTGTTGCAGGCGGTGACCCCTCCTCTCCAGAACAAACCCTCCACTCAGTCTGCAGCAGAGACGCGAGTGGATGTTGATGTGCTTTGTTGTTTTCAAAGATAGAAGTGTTGAACCAGGCCAAAATAATAATTATTTCATCGCGCTGTCAGTCAGTGTTTTTGCAGGCAGGCAGGCAGGCAGGCCTCCTAATTGTTTGTTCCTTCAGAAATACAAGCCTCCCACAATGTTCTGCTCTTGTTTAGTGCGTGTATAAATAGTGAGGAGATGTAACAGCTGTTTACCCCCCGTCTTCCTCTCTAAATACCCCCCTCTGTCATCAGTGACCTGGCTCTGAGGAACTGCTTGTTGACTGCGGATGTCTCAGTGAAGATCGGAGATTATGGACTGTCCCACACCAAGTACAAGGTACATCTGTTCACCACGTAAACATCCAAACACGAGGCCTGTGTGTTTTCAAGAAAAGAGTTTGATTAGTTTGGCTTTATGTGAAATAGAATCAGATAACATACATCCAACATCTGTATCACCAAAGTGAGATTTTACTTGATTCACAACATTCTATCAAATAAGGAAATCCAGCAAGTAATTCAGTTTATTCTTATTCATCCAACCCTCCTGTCAGGACGATTACTACGTGACATCGGACCAGATGTACGTGCCGCTGCGCTGGATCGCTCCGGAGCTGGTGGATGAGGTGCACGGAAACCTGCTGGTGGCTGATCAGACCCAACCGAGCAACATCTGGTAACATCAGCATATTTACCCTTTTGTATTTGTAAGGGTGTCTGTTGACATGAATGCTAACCTTAACCATCACAAATAATGATGAACACCTATCACTACCACATCCCTGACCTAAATTTAATAGTAAATTTGTCCTAAAACCAAGTGAGAACGCCCGGACAGCTGTTCTGATATGTGCTACAAAGTGAGAATCAATAAGCTCTCACTTCCAGGAATACATGCACACACACACACACACACACACACACACACACACACACACACACACACACGCACATTTAGTTATCTGCACTTGGAAAATAAGTCAAAGTAAGATTTAATATCATCCAGCACAAAATAGGGGAAATAATTGACATGTATTACATGACAGCAGGGTTATAACAGATTCACTGAATAAATATGACGCAATCAAAAAGTTCAGCGTAAAAAAAGCCCCAACTTTAAAAAAAAAATCGGCTGTCAACCCCTTCAAAGTAGTCTCTTTGTGCAGCGATACACTGCTCCCGGTGCTCCTGCAACACTCCCCGAAAGTCCAGTTCTGATTAATTGCAGGTGCAGATGTACTATTTCACTACAGAGCTTAAATCTGTGTGGAGAACAAACATCAAATTCTGTGTCAAACTGATCCAACCTTCATGTTGAAGAACATCACCGGTGACAAGAGTTGAGTCTACAGTGTACAAGACTTTTTTAGAAAAGCGCATCAGGTCAGCAACGCAACCAAGAATATGCAAAGTGTTTTATTTGGCATTCACATGGTTGTGCATCGTGTATTAGTCCCCTCGTCTGCCACCGGCCACAGAAACATGTACCACAGGTCCTGGTGTTGATAACGCGACATTACTCAGCATCCTGGCTCGTGACAGTTAGTGATTGCACATATTGCTCTGGTGACGCGCTCCGTGAACATTCCCAAAACCTAATCGCAGCACGTACAGTTATAAAGCCTTGGCAGCAAACGAAAACAAAAGCATTACTTCAGGCTTATTAGTAATGTGTACTCAGGGGGAATGACACATACTTGTCGTAAATTACAGTTTCATGTTGACTCATCACTGATGTTCATGTTATCCTGCGTCTCAGGTCTCTGGGAGTCACTATCTGGGAGCTGTTTGAGTTGGGAAACCAGCCGTACAGGCACTATTCTGACAGACAAGTGCTGACCTACGCTGTGAGGGAGCAGCAGCTGCGACTGCCCAAACCGCTGCTCAAAGTGCCGCTGGCTGAGCGCTGGTGAGTCATGCACACAAACTGGTTCAGTAAAATATTTAACGGGCCTCAGGGAGAAGGACGAATGCGGAAAACACAACACTGAGAGCAACACAATTAAATTCCTTACAGGATGTATGGACTCCCATTTCTTGCGCAGATTCTAATTAAAGCAAGGAAATAGTCTGTGCCTGAACTACATCCAGTGCTTAGTATCCATCTAGGCTTTATGTAACAAGAGTACAAATATTAACAGTGTCCAAATAACTCTCAGTTAGGCATACAGTGTGTAAAAACATATATATGTACAGATATGGTGAAAATCTGTGTGATCCAAATGAGCTTTTACTCTTGGCCATATTTGAAAATCTTTCAAGTGATCCTTCACCAAAGGAAATAGTTCTACCTGCTTTTTATTTTTAGGATTTATATTACTATAGCTTTGTTGTATGGCACAAAAGAAATGCTTTAAGTTGTTGTTGTATTTCCATAGAGGTGCAGGACTTAATGTTGCAGTGAAAACTGGG
Organism: Stegastes partitus; assembly: GCF_000690725.1. Classification (NCBI taxonomy): domain Eukaryota; kingdom Metazoa; phylum Chordata; class Actinopteri; family Pomacentridae; genus Stegastes; species Stegastes partitus. The sequence goes on from NW_007579979.1 coordinate 24,893, forward strand.
TCCATGATAAAGAAAAATGTGACAGAAGCACACAAAAAAGCTTAGAAACTGCTTGAGACTTACAGGGTTAACTGGGAGGATATTAAGGGAAAACTCTTTGTTCATGGTCCAGTAGTTGTAAAATATGGTCCTGCAGAATACGGGATGAATAAGTGCAATATGATGACTAATGAAAAAGCTAGTTAGGTACTGATAAGCTAATAAGCAATAAGGTAATGGTAAATATGTGCATCTTTATATAAAGTGTCACCAAACATGATCATTGTTAATAGTTGTAGTACTGCAAACAGGAAACTAACTCTAAACACCTGCATGGTAATAATTGGCTGGTCCATTTGTCTGTTGTTCTTTTTTGTCTCATCTGGGGTCCTCAGGTACGAGGTGATGCAGTTCTGCTGGCTCCAACCCGATCAGAGACCCAATGCAGAGGAAGTCCACTTGCTGCTCAGCTACCTGTGTGCAAAGGGGGCCAGCGAGGCCGAGGAGGACTTCGAGAGGCGCTGGAACTCCATGCGTCCCAACACCGGATTCAACAGCCACCGTGGTCCCTCGGCGATGTCACGAGACCACCCCTCGTCCTCCTCTTCCTCTTTCCCTCTCCTCGAGCAGTTTTCGGCTGGTGACGGCTACCACTCAGAGTCCGGAGACGACATACTAACAGTCACTGAGACCAGCCATGGCCTGAACTTTGAGTACAAGTGGGAGCAAGCCAGGGCAGACCAGTCATACAGAGCCCCGGACAACTCCAGTACCTTGGGTCAAGTCAGCCATCATTGTCAGGAAGCATTTTACCCACCTGGGGGCATTGTGGGAGGTTGCCCCATGGAAAGTCTCAGTCATGGAGTTTCTCCTTCTTACTATCAACCAAAACATCTTCATGCTCCAGGCGTACTGCCTGTCCTCAGTGCACATAGTCCCTCAGTAAGCAGTGAATATTTCATCCGCATTGAGGAGCCTGTAGATTGTAACATTGATCCAGACTACACCATGTGCTCCTACAGCCCAGACTACCAGGGCAGCAGTGGCAGCTTCCTGACTGGAAGCGCAGACTCGGGTGAGTGCATGGCCTGCCCATCACAGGCTAAAACCATGGCTCCCTATTGGTCAGCAGACATCCATAAAACCGACGTGTATGACTCCAATGACTCAAGTCCTGCCATCTCCCTGACAATGGAGCCCCTTCTGGGCCAAGTGTCGGACAACAGCCCCCTGCGGCCCTGGGAGTCGAGTCACTATGTATCCTATAAAGACAGAGATGGGGGTTACTACTATGAGCACTCACCTCCTTTTGGATTAGACCACTATCTGATTGGAAGTGAGCCCTCCGGCATGCACCATCAGGAAAGCTGGGGGTCAAGAAACCTGCGTCAGGCCTTGGGTGAGTTGGAGAACCCACTGGGTATATCCCCCTCTGTGAACAGTCCGCCTCAACAGGCCTACCGGGACACATACCTGGATACAAGCCAGACCTCCATCATAGGAAAGAACGTGACTGGGGGCTACTATGACATGATGGGCTCCTTGAGGAAGACGATGCCCAGCCACACGAGGCACAACAGCCACTCTGTCAGCATCAACATGGAGACAGAGGGGGCTCTCTTCATCGGACACAGAGACAGCGATACAGAAGAAGAGGAGGAGGACATATTTGTAGAGAGACACACCTGCAACACCTGGCCTTCGAAGCACCGCCACAGCAGCGGTGGTCACCACAGACGGGCGAGCCACAGCTGCAGACAGGACACATACGCTGATTTCCACTATACAATGCCAAGTACGGACATTGAAGACTCCTGGCCAGAGGAGCACAGCCTGGCCTACCACTCTCTGCCCAAACCCATCGACTACCTTGAGCCACATCAGGCCAAAGATAACAGTGCCTGCCTCAGTCTGGGCAAACATCATGCAATGGTGCCCTCAGACAACTGCAATGCCTACATCTACCTGTGCCATGAAGGTGAGACTCAGGTGCCAGCATCCGGAGAGTGCTGCCACTCACACTTTGTTGATCCGCTCACTGGCTTGCTGGTCAGAAACAACAGCTATTGTCACAGCTACAGTCACAGCAACTACATCAGAGATAAAGTCATCGACATCCCAAGCAATGAAGAGATGATTAATCTGTCACCGGCGCCGGGGGGTCCTATCATTGCCAAGCCTCCTTTGATGAAATCTGAGGACTGTGGAGAGCAGTATGTTGACCTTTCAACTGATGATACACCCCTTAAAGAGAAAAGGGACGATATAATCAAGGAAAATCCAATCATGCAAAAACCGCCAGAGCCTAGAAAGGAAGAGGTGACCCTGACAATGACTAAAGCCACCCCACCTCCTTCTGACAACATGCATGTCATGGTGTCCATCACAGATCCACAGTCGGAGCTGAGTCAAACCGCCGATAGCGGCGTTGACCGTGGCGGCTCCAGCGTAAGCCTCGCTGACATCCTCGACTGCAGCGACGATGACGAAGAGGAAGACATCACTGACGATATCACTGATGTCACCTCGGGCATCTTTGCTGATGAGTCCTGCGAGCTGAATGCTTCTCCTGCCTTCAAGTCACTGCAGAAGCAGGTGGGAACTCCTGATTCCATGGACTCCATGGATCTGCCATCTGCAGCTGGGTCTTGCGAAGGCTTCAGCCCTGCGTCCTCCCACCCCTCCAGCTCACCTAAAGCTATGGACAGTGGCTACGACACAGAGAATAACGAAAGCCCTGAGTTCGTCCCTAAAGAGCCTCATGAGCCACGCGAACAACCTCTGGGAAAACCTACCCTAGACGCAAGCCTGGAGGAAGATGAGGAGCTGGAGGAGCATGGAGTCGAGGCTGAAGTGGCGCCTGCAGAGGGCGAGCCATCACTTGGTGAGGATTTAGCCTCGGAGACAGGTGACCACATTCTGTTGCCGCTGAGTGATAAGACTCCGTACAGAGACTCTGCCTACTTTTCAGACTATGAGAATGAAAGACAGTCTCGGGACGAGGGAGAAGAACTTCAGCTGACAGCCATAGATGAACAAAGTGTGGAGAAGGGCCAGCACGCTGGAGAAAAGAAGGCTGAGAAAAGGAAGAATGAAGAAGAGGACGGTGTAGCGAACAAAGACATAAAACTTGAAATGAAACACACGTTACCAGAATCCTCATCTCCACCAGACATGGAGGAATTCTTGGCAGATGAGTGTTGCCAGGATGAAACTCTGGGGCCCTCTGACACTGCTTCAGTAACAGAAGGAGGACTGGATGAATGGCCATCCCAGGAAGAGAACTCATCCTTGGGAGACTGGGCAGCCGAGGTGGTGGGGGCAATGGAAGAAGCTCTTGGTGCCCTGAACGGAGATTGTGCCTCCAATGTTAAGGTAGAAGAGGAGGAAACAGAGGATGTACAAGACTCTGCTGTGGAGGAGCCAGAAATCAAGACAATTCAAAACAGGCCATCAGGGATATCCACTGAAATCCCTCACACCTTACCCAAAGACGAGGTGGCCTTGCAGCACACGGCAAACACCAGACGATTTTCTTCATCTTCACCTCCACCTCCTTCCACACCTCCACCTCCACTCCCTGCAGCAGAGGGCCGAGCATCTCCAGCTGACGGGGAGGAGGCCGACGAGGAGGACGGCGACACCGACGACAGCGACGAGTCGGACGAGGAGCTGCGAAGCTACAACGTGCAGGAACAGAGCGGCGGGGAAGAGAGCGAGGACGAGTGTCACCCGGTGCCCATCGTGATTAGCGACGACAGCGAAGCCCACAAACTGCGAAGCCTCCTCAAGATGCCCATCCTGCTCACTGCAGAGAGCCTGGAGGAGGAGCTCGAACGCAAGAAGAAGACTGTGTCGTTTTTTGATGATGTTACCGTCTATTTGTTCGATCAGGTGAGTAAAAATCTTTCAAAAGTGTCAGACAGACTCTTGCAAAGTTTTGTTGCTGGATTTGCCTGAAGCACAAAAAGTCACAAATAAATATATTTTTGAAAATTAGACTATGCGCAAGAGGACCAATAAGTCAATGAATATTGAACTAAGGTTATTCAGTGAACAAATGCGACTCAGTTTTTGCTAGTTTTGCTATGTCTGTGTAAGTAGTCAAAAGTTAGCCCTATTAATGCGCTTTATGTCAAATATGTCTTTGCATCTGTCAGCTGCATTAAAGTTTTTCTGCTCCTCCAGTGACAAAAATGAACTAACAGACCTTTAACTTACTTTTCATCCTCTAACATCAGGAAAGCCCAACTAAAGAGCTGGCTGAGCATGGCATCCATTTAGGAGCCGAAGGTCAGAGCACAAGAAGCAAATCCCAAGAGAGGGTTAATGCATCTGATGACTCCTCAGATGGGAACATCTCAGAGGAGAGTAAGTATATTTATTAGTTTAAATTAGGGATGTCTAATATCTGCCAAGTCCTAGATAATACACTCTTTAAGTACATTAGAGTTATTAAAATAACTACTGCATGCATTAAGAAGAAGAAAAAAAAAAGCATTTCTGGATCCAAGCTTAATATTCATTAATGTGGTCACAAACCTTGTTGTAAAACTCCAGCAGGTCACTGTCTTAAATGTAGTGCTCGAGGGTAGGATGTACTGTGGCTTCACAAGCTCTAAAAGATGGAAACAACCTGTATTTTCTACATGCATGTCAGACAACGTATTACAGATTAGCTGTGGTACCTGGTTGTTCCACGAGCCTCTTGGTGTTTAGTACTGTAGTGAGCTGAATAGGCAGTCACTCAGACTATTGGCAAGTTATATTGGCAAGCGGAGAGCATTGTGGGTGTTTAGCCATCAATGGCACCATGAGAAAGACTCACATTAATGACCTCCCGCCAGATCTTATATGTTTAAGACAGGCTCGGATCCACTAGGACAGCATTCCTATATAGTGTTAAATAAAACAGCAGTATCAGCACAAGATAAATGTCCACTGGGCCCAATTTTGTCAATATATTAATTGATTACTAATTGGTAACACTATCAAAATCAATTGGCCCTGATGTTTGATCGCGTCCAGCAGCAGATATCAAACCTTTACTCGCCCTCGTCTCTCAGGTGCAGGGTATGAGTGGGAGGACGACTTTCCTCTGCTCCCTCTGCCCACGTCCTCGGTGACATCCGACTCCCCTCCGCCTCGCTCCGTCACCAAAGCCCCGGAACCCAAACCAGCCGTGCAGTTCTCCCGCTTCACCGTCTCCCCCTCCAACGTGTCCCGGTTCTCCATCACCCACATCTCCGACTCCGATATGGACTCAGCAGGAGGTGCGTCACCGCTACATCCAACGTCAAACCTCATAGCACACGTCATTTCTAATTTAGGGATGGAAAAAAACCTGCAACAGAACGTTCAAAACTCCTAAAACATGGCCACAGTTGGCCTCAAGTCTGATACAGTTTGCTGTCTGAATATCAAGTCACCGTTCCAACTTGGAGCACAAAACTGAAAGAACATATTGCACTAATTTCCAAAACAAAGTAAAGATTAATCAAAGAGTAGTTCATAATGTAAAATAGCTCATTCTGGCTTTCTAAAGCACATTTTAAATCTGTTGTAGCTACTTTGTCTCTTGAGTTCTGGACTAATTGATAAAGATTAAAGTGTATTGCCTATAGCAGATAACAGCTGGTAAACCCCCAGTTCAGAGAAAGAAACTTCTAAAGACATCAATATTAGTTTAAGCATAAGCTATATTTGCAATATTTTCACAGTTATTTTTATTCAACTTTTGCTTTTTTTTCTTTTTGTTTTGTACGATTTACGGCGTTCTAACATAGTCATAGTGCACAGAGGACATTTTAAAGTTATTTCTACATCCAGCCATGATGCCTAAAGAGATCCGAGTGGAACTTGGCTCCTCTGAGGTTTAACTTCACCTCGGCTCTTGGAACAACTCAAACATAAATCTAGTAACTAATTAAAAGGCTACTCTAGTCTTGTATTCGAGTTAATCCCAGTCTGGGATCAGCAGTTGTTGGCTGCAACATGTTGCCACAGACTGATTTACAACACTAATGAGACAACACACTTTCTCGCCAAATTTCTCAGAAATCTGCCAACATTTGGAGGAAAAGATGCCCAGTAGCCCGTGAAAAACACCCGTGTACATCAATCCATTCTGCCTCTTTGTGTGTTTTGCAGGAAGCAGCGAAGACGGAGACAAAGAATAAGGAGCTGTGGATATCTACTGCCTCTCTGTGACAACAACTTGGCCTACTAGCATGACTTCTGATTTAATTTTTAACATCAGGTTTTAGAAACACAAGACAGTGCCTCTTACCTCCTGTGGACACTTTTGAAAGGTCCGTCTTACCACGACGTAGGACCGGCCGAAGCAGTTTAGAATACCGAAAAGAGAATGGTTAATATATAACGTTTCCAGAGTAATATATACTGTATGTATGATGAATTTATGAAACCAGGGGAAACTTGTATGTTGAATTCTGCATATTTTTCTGGATCAAAGAGACAAAGTGGAAGGACAGACCTTTGAAAAGCATCACATTTTGCCACCTCTTTCACTTTTTAATTTATGTTGGGGAGAATTCATGAGACTGTGGAGCCACCTGGACACCTAAAACTGTGGCGCAAACCGACGTCAACTTTTCAGCAAAGGATCAGCACTTTGGACGAGACTGTACAGCTCCACAGACTTTGTACTTTTTAGGAAACGGTTTTACTTGTATTCATGAATATCAACAAGAATCCTTGAGGTATCACAAGTAATATGATGTTAATATTTTGGAGATAAAGGACACGCTCATGTGACAGAAGGAAGCAAAGGGAATCTTACTGGCTGTCTGGTTACAGAATGTTTTCTTTTTTTGAGGAAACAGATGATCAAACCTTGACAACATAATAAGTTGTGACTTTTTCTTTCTTTGTTGCATCAGGACCACAACTGTACTGTTTTAGATAAACATCATTCTCTCTACCAAACTGAGTGCCAGCACCGCCATCACAACCAACCCCTCTTTACTGTAAGCATCAGACACAACAATGTGACAAGGAGCGACGGACGTAATTTCAGATTTAACTCTTATTAAAGTTTTTTTTTTTCTCCTTTTAAATATAGCAATGCATGGTTTGAAGTAACTAGAAAACAGTATCTATAAGAATTTATCGCTAAGAGACAGAAGGGAAGAGTTTTGGCATAGAGACGGGCACACATGGTCGTGGAAATCCATTTTAATGCTACTTATCCAAAAGAAATTGGCATCAAGTGGAAATATTCAGGATTTGAGCTGCTACAGTTAAGCCCAAAATTATTCACTCCGATGCCAAATTTTGATTAGTAGTGAATTTTTAATGTGACCAGTTGGTTTCTTTTTGCTGAAAATGATGACAACAAGTGACAAAAGACAGTAAGACTTTGTGTTAGAGATGTTAATGATAAATTCTAACCCTTTCTATCTTTTAAAAAAAAAAATTATTATTATTATTATTTTTAATTTTTTACTAAATATGCCATGTCCAAGATATTCGCATCCCTTGAAATTGTGGCCAGTTTTTGGCAAATTGCAGCCTCTATACCATTCCAGGTAATTTCCACCATGTTCTAGAGCGTTCTAAGAGAGTATTAATCGAAAACAATTACAGCCGTAGGTCTCGAGTCAGTTACTAGTTAGTTGCAAGTCATGGTTAAAACCAAAGAGCTCAGTGAGCGTCTACTAGCGTCTATCATTGAGAGAGCTGCTAAGACTATAACGCCACGTTTCCACATAGCTCCATGTCCATAAGTTTGCATGATATACGGACTGCATCACCTGTTGTTTAAGGACAGTTTTATGGAATATCTGCTTGAAGCATTACTGCCACTAAAACAGGACCAATAATACACGGATATAAAACAAGTGAGGAGGTCATGCTGCCACACGTGGAGCCAGTTTGGTGAAATATTTTGTTTCAGGACATATAAACCACGACGGTCTGTGTTAAGCTCGCCAAAGTAGGTTCTTTTGTAAATAGGCATTTGACTTTCAACATCGTCCGCCAGCTGAATAGTTTGTGCAAACTCATTTTTCCAATTCCCTGGCGCACACAGTCCAGTCTCAGTGGTTAGCACCGTTGCCTTGCAGCAAGAAGGTTGCCAGTTTGCATCCCGATGAGGACACCCGGGATCTTCCTGCGTGGAGTCTCCATGTTCTCCCCGTGCAGCGTGGGTTCTCTCCGGGTTCTCCGGCTTCCTCCCACACAGACCAGAAACATGCTGAGGTTAATTGGTGATTGTAAATTATCCGTAGGTGTGCATGTGAGTGTGCTTGGTTGTCTGTCTCTAAGTGTAGCCCTGTGATAGACTGGTTACCTGTCCAGGTGAACCTGCCTTCACCCTGAGTCGGCTGGGATAGACTCCAGCAACCCTAGTGAGGATTAAGTGGTGTATAGATGATGGATGGATGGACACAGTCCAGTCTCTCCATAGTAAACGGTAAAGTTAAAAATTTTTCAACATACTCAAGGATCACAGACGCTCTTGTAGGAATGAATGGAGTTCTGGTTGATTTGTAAATGGACACAGAGCTATGAGGAAACAAGGTACGAAGCCATACCCTGTGTTTTCACGTAGCAAGATCAAAAAGTACAAGAAGCTCCACACAGACAAAATCTCAAAGAGCGTGGGAACAAGTCAAAGTGACCCCTGCACTGGCAAGAAGAAGCCAAGGATCAGCACCGAGAGCAACCTGATGAATCTGAGCAACATCTCAATGCAAGATGGAGTCCACATCTCCAAGGCAGACACAAAGGACAAAGATGGAAGCTTCTGGTAATCGATGCCGTTTTTGGATTAGATGAAAGTTTTTGGATACAAAGAAAGGAGATCATTTAACCCCAATATTTCCATCCATATGGTCAAACATGCCGACGGGAATGTGATGCTTTAGGGGTGTTTTTCATGCATTCTCATCCCAGTAAATGGCATCACAAGAAAGGAGGACGGCATGAAGACTTTGGAGACAAACATCAGTCTGCAAGATAAACTTGATCTTGGGCAACATTGGACCTTCAGAAAAAACAAAGATCTGAAACATACGGCCAAAGTGGTGACAAAATGGTGAAGAGAAAACAACATTACCAAATGAATAGATCTACAGATCGTCCACAATCCCAGTGAAGCTTGTTAGCAGTTACAGGAAAGGCTTGGACACTGCTTGGTGAGAAAGGGTATCAATAATGTTGGACATAAACGATCAATAGCATCTCCAACACAAAGTCTTACTGTATTTTGTCGCTTGTTTGTGTCATTTTTAGGCAGAAGAAACCTATTAGTCAAACAAAAATTCACTGTAAATCTAAATTTAGCACAAGTACGAATAATTTGGGGCTTGACTGCACATGAAGACACCAGTTCTCTAATCATGATATAAGCCAATGGGAGTGGGCAATATGGATTAAACCTATCATGGTATACCTAATATAATATTGCACACTTTCTGGAATCTCGTTCAGTAGACGTGATGGGATTGTCTGTTTTTGGTTAATCCAGTGAAGTTAAATACCTGAAAAATCAAGGTGCTTCATCACATTGATGCAACAATCCTGTAAATCCGATATTGCCAGGAAGCAGTCGAGCTCATTGATTTCCAACAAGATCCTCTGCGGCAACCCAGAACGGACAGATACCTTGGCAGAAACACTTTTCTTTGTCAGTTTGTCGTCATATTGCCTAAACCTACGGGCGAATATCTCAAACAAACACAAACTGGCACAACAGCATTGAAAAGGCCGTTCTATTTTTGTCTGCACAGAGGTTTGTCTCGATAAATGTGCTTTTTGTGTTTGTAAATCAGCACATCAGACTGTACATCCGGTATTTCCCTGCTTCTGTCCATTTCTACCATGTTTGTAAGAGAGATCGGAACAACTGCCTGACTTTACTGTTACTGTCACTCGCTGTATATTCTGAGCTTGTTTGGAGCAGATTTGTACTACGAGAAGCTGAGCTGTTAAATCTTTTCAGCTTCAAAAGAAAAAGTTTGAATTCAACATAATTTGGATTATTTATAAAAAGGACAAATCTGAGCTCCGCACTGAAACAGAAAATGAGTTTTTATAGCACTTAAAACTGAATCTCGTCATTGCTTTTAGGTTGGAAACCATCAGTTCAGTGTTACATCTGGTTTGTCTGTTCTGAAAGGAAGGCGGATGTCACGATCATGAGATGCTACGACGCTGTGCTTTCTGTGCGTGTAAATGTAAGGAAGGTTGGCTGGTCGGCTGTTTCGACTCCAGAGCCTCGAAAAAGACGGATTCCACCTTTTAAAAACACCCAACGATCGACATGTAGTGTCTTCTAAGTGTTTGTTTGCCTCCCAAGGCTTTAATATTCTGTAACAGTTTAGCATAGAACCATCTCGATGGCTGTCCGTAATATTTTTGTATCTCGACGAAAATACCTTTGAGAGTATTGATGTACTGTACCTGTGAAGGATGGAAGGTTTGGGGTGGGGAAAAAAAAAAAAGAAATCTGTTATGTTTATTGTTGCCAAAGAGATGCTGTGTTGTGGTCAAAGAGGAGGAACATGACAGCAGCTTTGGCCTTGAACTGATCGTACAAATGTGCAGGACGACTTTTGGTTTGGGATACTGTCAGTAATATGTGCCCCCACACTGACCAGAGGCCTGCGCTGTGAAGCAGGGTTTGAGGTTAGCGAGGTGACTTCAGGTTTTCAGGGCTAAGACGGGGGTTCGCTTTCTACTCGGGTACATTGCCAGTGTTCAAGATAACATACCGTTCAAAAACACAGCTAACCAATCAGTTCTTTATGGAAAAATGGCATCACTAGCCGCACTAGATTCCATCGAGCTCATAGCTTGAGTAGAAAGCAAAAAGTGTCATAAATCGTCTCTGTTTGTTTGCGGCTTTCCATAAAATGCCACGCAAAGCTGGGAAAATGATTCTTTTTACGTCACTCCAAATAAAATGCAGAATTTCAAATTAAAATGTAAAAAAAAGGCGTTTTTTTAAACATGCTCTAAATAGAATGTTGCTTTCACGCCATCATGGGCTTAAAAAAACAAAAACTTTTTACAGTTCTCCAATTAAAACTACATTTTTAAAACATGACGCTCCAATTACAGCACAGCTTTTAACACCAAAACGTTAAAAGCTAAAAAAAAGTGTTGCTTTGTATGGCGGCCCAGTGAAAACTTTACGTTGCACACCATCAAAAGCAGGAAAAAAAACCCCAGAATGCCACGTAACAGCTTGCCAATTAAAACAACGCTTTTCGAATAAGGCTGTTGCTTTTTACATCGTCAAAACACCACATTTTACAGCTCACCAGTGAAAACAGTTTCGAAAAAGGGCAGTGTTTTACACCATCAAAAGCTGAAGAAAATGCTGCTTTTTACTCCGTTTTACAGCTCACCATTGAAATTTCATGGTGTTCCAATAAAAAAGCGACTTTTTATGCTGCCAACAGGCAAAAAAAAAAAACAAACAAACTCTAGGCTTTTTATAGCTCTCTTATTAAAACACTTTTTACGAAGTTAAAACACTACTTTTAATGGCATTCTAATAAAAATGCCATTTTTTACACCATCAACAGCTCAAAATGCCATATTTTACAACTTGCCAATTGAAACGTGTCTTTATGATGTTTCAATGAAAAGCTGCTGTTTATGCCAAAAAAACAACAAACAAAAAAAATTTGCTCCTTTTAAAACGCTGCTTTTTACACCATCAAAAGCAAAAAACTACAAAAAGTTGCTGCTTTTTTTTGGCGCACTAATAAAAAAATGCTGCTTTTAGCATTTCAAAAGCTGCCAAAATGCTGCATTTTACAATTTGCCGTTTAGGATACCGCTGTGGATGGCATTTCTATAACAATGCCACTTTATACGCTGTTAAATGCTGAACAAACACCACTTTTTTATGGCGTTCCAATTAAATCACTGCATTTTCAACTGTTAAAAAGTGAAGAATGCCACTTTTTACAAGTGCTAGTTGATACCGATACTGTCAAAAACAGTATTCAGTGTCCATATGAAGCATCATTTTTGGCACTTGACATGAAAAAAAACAGTTTCCTGCAAGTTTGAATGCCACATTTTGTCATATATATATATATATATATGACAGAAACATGTTAAACGGTGACCATTTCTGGCACTTTTGGCTTTTGAAGGGATATAAGAGTTCTCAGAGTTCGTCTCGCACCTTTTCTGTCCCTGAGCATAGAGATTAGAACTATATAGTAGATTCCTATTGGCAGGAACACCAGTCTTCCTTCTTTGATTGTTTTGCCCCTGCTGACTGCAAGCAACTTTAAAGCCATTTTCTTCTTCTATAGGCCTTTGTATAGCGATTATACTGCTAAAACGAAGCCTTGTACTTGTTGACCTTACAAGATTTGCAGTGAGCCAACTTGCCAGTTTGAACGACGTTTTTATATTTGTTCCTTACTTTCTCTTCAAAAACGTTTAACACAGCCAAGGTTGCAGCCAAAAGAATAAAGCGAAAGCTGTCTTACGCGCCGTAAGAACACATCTCAGCACCACATTAATTTCATCAGTTTTAATTATATTCAGATCTACTCGTGCCTTAACGACTGGGCAGTGATATTAATAAGCCTATAAACTTGCGCGTTCACACCTGTATTACACTGTAAAACTCCTCATATCGCGGCTGTTCATGCTTGCGGTTGGCTATCTGGTGCCAACATCCACTTTTATCATGTGAACGCACTCATAGCCAGATTCAGGAACGCTGGGTTTGCTTACTGAGTCGATAACCGGATTAGCGTGACCGTGGTTGTCAGGTTTAGTGAAGCCAGATATCCTGGACATGTTGAACCTGCTTCGTAGCACAGGCCCCTGGTCACATCATTACTTTCTGTACCTTCTATCAAATATAAATAAACTCTGGTTTACACATGTTAAGGTATCTTTTGGCCATTTCTTGACTCTCTTTTAACCTGCAGCTCTGGAATACTGATTATTGCTGGTTAATGAACTCTACCGGGACTAGATTTAAAACTCCAGCACACTGTGAAATGTAGATTTAAGTGGAGCTGACGGACTTAATCAGCGCTGACTGAACTCATTTGGCTTGAATGTACATTCATTTATATGGGAAAGTCCCACACTCTAGCTTTACTAGAGGTTATTCACCAGAACAGAAGTCACTCCAGCATCAAAGTCTGAACGATTATTAAAAAGAAAAAGAAACAAAATGGAAACAGGAACATTTCCAAGTCACTGAATATCCCTCGGAGTCCAGTTAAATCCATTATTAAGAAATAGAAGCCATATGGCGCGTCTAAGCCTGTCTAGACCAGAACCTGGCCACCAAGACACCTGTGACTCCTCCCATCCAACATGGTCGCCATTTTGAAAGAGGAAAACCGTCTGATCTGTACATACAAGACATACAGCACAATATGGTTAAATACTTGATTCTTTATTGTCAAAATCAAATTGTAAAACAGACACTGTGTTTGCCATCAAATCACAGAGTTACATAGTTCTGACTGTCAGTCATCACACTGGTTCTGATGGTGTTACACCGACGTAGGTTCTACCAGTTTGAACACACTTTGTTCTACAGGTCCCGTAGTTTGCAGAAAGTTGTTTGGGAAACTTTTCTCATAATTTCCTAACATGAGCAGGCATTAAGCAGTAAATTGTTGTTTTAGATATAAGGGAAATTTAGAAAGTGTTTGAGGTGCATTTAAACCTGTTCATTATATTTATATTTACTGAAGGTGAAAAAAAGAATATTATGCTTTTGTTAAGCGAAAAAAAGAAACTGACGTCAGCATGAGTTTTTAAAGAAATACTAATAAGTATTTTAAATGATATATAGATATTTAGGAGACATTTTTGTAAGTAGAACTGCTGAACTTTTATAACACAGAGTTTGCTGGGGCTTCCAAAGTAATGCATTACTGTAATCACATTACATTTGTCTGTTGCACAGTGATACAACACATGACACTTCCTAAATTCAGTAATCATTTTTCAGTTACTACGTTCATGTTGAGGTAATATTACATACTTCCTGTGCTCTTTAAAACGGTTTTTACCAACTTTGCTACCAGTTTTGTCATAAAACTTAATTTGAGAGCAGAAACGATGCGTGTATGTGCTCTTAATTAGGATATGGACCTGTACCGATAGGTTTACAGATAAGGGTTATATTGTTAACCTGCAATTACATGATGCTGCATCGCGGACAACGTTGCAAAGAAAAGTGCTGTAACGAGAACTGTAATGAATTTCAGTGAACTTTCCGCATAGAAAATAAGTAAAGTGATGCATAACTTGTTTAAAAACTAATGTGTATTATATTACTTTTGGTGAGCCCAACACTTCTTCAGAACACAAAACAAAGGAATTTCCAACGCAGCTGAAAACTGCAGGTGCACTTCGTCCACGATGCCACATCACTGCTGGCATTATGAACAATTTTGTCAAAATTTTTTAGTTATGACAAGACACAACCGAAACAACAGCTGCAACATCAAACACTATTTTCATTTCCCTCATAATTAGTAACAACCTGTGCAGGACTTTCTTGATGATAAACACACAGCTAAATAACGGCTAGCTCCTCGGAAACTATGTGAAAAGTTTCCTAAAACATTAGCTGGAAAATATGGGACCTTTAAATAAAGTGTTTCCTATTTTTAAGTGTTTGTTGTGTGGATGTGATGTTTTAAAGAGTAACTACAACCAGGCTCCAAACTCCAGCTTTACTGCCCTCTAGTGGTTGTTATGTGCTCTGTAGTGTCTCTATAATGAAGCAATGTACAGTTCTGCAGAGCTGGATGTGGTCAAAGATGTTAAAGGCCACATCCAAGTCCGTCTCTAAACCTTTTAATTAACAGATTTCAAGGCAGTGATGCTTCTCATCCACACAAGTCTTGAAGTGCAGTGAAGTTACAGTTAAAGCAAGAAAATATTAGGAGGTGAATTCCCCTCCCCACAGTGGACATTTCATGTATAAAACTAATATTTTACACTATTAAATCTGGCTTTAAAATGTTCAGATCAGCTTTAAAATCACAGTGTTTTGTCACCTCTTAACCCTCTGTCTTAATTTCATTAACAGTGAAGAGGAATTCACCTCACAATGAAGAAATTCATCGATCCGCTTAAGGTTTACTCACATTATGACAAAACTAAACAAAGCGTTAACACACACACGTTTCTGCCTTCACAGCCAAAAAAAAACCCCATGACATAAATAGAGTTAAATGTGTGGTTCTTATAGCAGAGAAATCAGCAGTGGACCAACTACATTTGTTCTGGTTCTGTGCTTGTATTTGACTCTAGTAACTCCGGTTATTTGACAACCCTGCAGATTTACTTAAATAATCCAAAAGATATAATCAACAAATAAATCATGATGCAATATTAGATCATTAGATTACTTTTCACAAGCAACCCAGCAGATATACGCAATTAAATCAGCTTTATCAGCTTCAGCCTTAAACTGATGAAGACAATGATCCAGTAATATAATACACGTTATTCTGCTTAATTTACTTTCGGTACATCTTAATGCTAAGACTTGAGCACTTTTATTCAAATGCACGACTTCTGTTGAGTTGTGTGACGTGATTTTTCTGCCGCTAAATTAAACATTAGATTATAAATTCACACCATCCCTCTAACAATAAATAATCCACAGACTTCGAGGTGAACATATAATGTTTCAGCGCTTTAAGAACCAAAAGTTGAACTCTATTAATCTGTTGTTCTACTGTGGAGGCAGAAGATTCATGTGTCTCAAATCCTAAACCAGTAAAACCAAAATGTAACAGAACCTACGTCAGTGTAACTCTGACGGCTCGTCTCTCTGCATCACAGTCCACAGTTATCCTAAAGAAGACGAGACGTGATCGTAGTTTATCTCCCGTCGATTGTGAGTCATTTCACACAAACTCACCCAAACCCTCCCAGGTCATGTCAGGGGTTTTCTTGAGAAAAATTCACTTCAAAATCCTTAAGCTTGACTCCAAGTACTTAAGAATAGGTAGTATGAGCACATTTCTGACAATGGAAATGCAGAAACGTCATAAGAATCTGTGGCAGAGCTCAACATGGTACAAATACCTAAGTATGAACTAAAAAGCACTAAATGTCACACTTTGTAGTTGCTGGAATGCTACAGATTATGAAATGCAGTGAACAAAGAAACTTAAAAAAGAAACTGAAAATACAGAGAAAATGCCTTAAAAAATCTGTTTACCAGCTTCAAACCTGTATTTAACAAGTTCTGTAGCGGTGATGTTTTTATGCACAACCAAATAACTTCTGGACATGTTGTGAGCTTTCATAATATTACACAGAATTCAAAAAATGGTTGCAAGAAAATGAAGAAACTAGTGGAGAGAGAGAGAATGATTCATTATTAATGAGATTAATTGGAAGTGTTTAGCTGCAGAACATCCTTTGGGCTCAATTTCAACCCAATCCAGTGAAAATAAACGAGGGTGAAGCTGGAAACAGAAATGAATCAGTTTTTATAAAAATATGTAAATACAGAACTTGTTTATCAATGTTTTTTTTTTAACTGTGTTTGATTACAGTTTAGTTGTGGATTCAGCTGAAGCTGTTGCACAAACCTGCTTTGGACAAATCTGGACACAAACTGCTGAACGATGCAAAACTGAACCAGAACCTGCAGCCAAAAGAAAGAAGCTAAAGGCTGGATGGACACAGTGTGACGTCTCAACGAGGTGAATGTCCTGAGCAGAGAGTTTGTCTTACGAGCACTTATCAGATATTAGTTAAATTAGATTCATCTTTCATAAGCTTCAGTGATGATTTAAAACGACCAACTTAAGCAACAGCACATTAGTTCTCATGTACGTCGATGTGCCTGTTTTGCCTGCATGAGAAAATAATTAGAGTGAGCAACTCAAAAAACAGACTATCTGGCCTGCAGCGATTTGCTAAAAAAAGGAATTAACAAGACATTGTGCCACCACAGTGTGAGTCTGAGCCTGTCCACCCCTATAAAAACCAACTGAGCTTCAGGATTTTGCATGAACTTAACAGATTTTATTTTATTTTATTTTTTGCAAGAAAATCCCTGACACGAGCTGGGAGTTTGGTGTGAGCTGATGTGAGGAGACGTCCTCGTGTTACTGAATTAATTCTCAGCTGAAAATGTTGCTTTAAGAAGATCTTACAAACTGTTCGCTAAGAACAATAATAATCAAACATGAATCAGTGAAATCTGAGTACAGTGTGTTATTAATGTAGGTACAAACACCTGCAGAGCTGCTTTTAACTAGGATTTATTACAGAATATACGATTTCTTGTGAGTATACAATTAGTAGATACAGTACTATGAGTAGTGTGCTTATCAGTTTGGATGCTGTTGATCTTTCCGTCTAGTCTATTTTATTTTTTTATTTTTTTGCTGAAAATCCGACTGTAGTTTGTCCATCTCGGTCCAGAGGACCTTTCTGTTTTCTTGGTGCATAAACTAGATGTTTTTCTGTGTTGTTGCCCTGTGAGGAGGCAGTTTATTACCAGGTGAGGCTAAAAGGTGAAACACCTGACAGGATGTGCAGCTTACCAGCATTAAAGCCCTTTAGTTGACAAGGCAGAGGGAGGAAGCTGTTTAAAAACGCACAGAGACGTCATCAGACTGAAGCCAGTCGTCAGTCTTTGATACGATCTAAGAGGCAAAAAATTCAGGCTTTGAAAATGAACTGAATGAGCCACGTCTTGTCTTATCATACACCAGGGAATCTACTCCACCGCTGGCCGTCGTTTTGTACCAAAAATGTCACCACAAAGAAACACAACTCAGTGGAAATCAACCAAGTTCTGAAGTTCTTCTGGTTTTTTAAATGTGCTTTTCTTGCTAGAAGATCAAATCAATTCCAGCTTTTATTTACACTATTTCTCAATTAACCCTCTGAACTCCAGGAGTTTGAACGTTTTTTTTTTGTTCCCATCACAATTTTTAAATTTTTTTCTCACTGTACACTCATTTTTCACTGCAACATGAAGTCCTGCACACATCTGGAAACAGAACAACCACGAAGGAGGAGAAAAGTTAGAGACACAGTTAGAATGCCATAGATCACTAAAAAAAGGAAAAAGAAAGTTTAATTATTTTACTGAATCATTTTTCCAAGTGCCTACAGATGTTAAAATGTTGGAAAACCATAGTGGCTCTGCAGATATTTTACCACTTACATGCTTTTCTCCTGTCTGCTCTGTTTAAACACATTGTGCAGTTCAGCCGAGCAGCACCTGAATGTTTGACGCCATGTGACTGTTTCTAACTGAATTTTAATGTTTTTGGTACATTTTTAAATTAAAAGTGTAGAATAAAGTTTTTTGATGATCAGTGAAACGCGTGATGAGTTTAAGGACTGCTGGAAAGTTGAAAATCCAGCATTTTTTTCCTCTTTTTACAGTTTTGGGCAACAAGTACAATTTTGGCAGTTTTCAAAAAGCTTTTCAAACCCGCCGGCAGGTTTTGGGGTTCAGAGGGTTAATACAGAGCCACTGTTGATGTGTTGCACTTTATTTATTTCCTGGTTAAATTTAGTGGTTTTAATTTCGTTTTCTATTGTAATACTGTGGTTGAATCAGAGCCTTGCAGCCGAGGCGGAGTTCCACCTGCAGCTGGTTTCAAACTGAACGGAGGGATCAGAAGTCTCCCGGAGGAGTCGAGGCCTTCTCCAGGGAGTCGTAGTGAACTTCATCAAACTGCTCGTCATCCTCCTCCTCCTCGACTTCCTCCTCGTCGTCAGAAAGGGGCGGTTTGGCCGGAGCCTCCACGGCCGGCTCGCAGGGCGGATCAGCGCTGGAGGAAGAAGTAAAAGAAAAAAACCTTTAGCCTCTCTTTTTATTACCTGCTAAAACGCTACGAAAGCCATGCTGAAAACTGTGAATAATGTGAGAAAAGGTCACACAGGAGGGATGGTTGTTTGGTAGAAATGATGCAGCTGAAAAAAAAAATAAAGAAAGGTCTGATGAGTCATGCAAAAATAATAATAATAAAAAAAAAAACCAGAGGGGAAACTGAAACACATTTCGAGGAAAACCACCGAGGCCCACAGATGAGGTCAGCAGTCACATCACATGGAAACAAACAGCAGCGGTGATGGAACAACAAGCCGGAGAGAACTCCACCACCCCCAAAGCCAACAACAGAGATAATGAAAAACTGAAAGAGGAGGCGGATGCATGGAGACCCGAAGCTCGTTCACTTACGATGGGGTTTTGGTCTCTCAGAATCGGGCGTAATCGGGCCCTGTACTGAAAGGCAGAGACAGTCCGCATGTGTCAACATTCAGCATCCAACAGCAGCCGACACATTATGCTCTGGTACGACACAAGGCAGTGAGGAAATGCTATCGACAGCTTAACCGGCTTTACTCTTATAAAATGTGCATATTTAGTTTAACACAAGTCATCAGCATTAAAAGGAATAAACAACCAAAATCATGAGTGAGATGACTGGAAGCCTCGTTTAAATTAGTCTTCTGTCCTCGTTTGTTTGACTGCATTAAACCAGAAGCAGTAAGAACGGGCTGATCGATATGGTGTCATCCAGGGTCAATATTCAAACTGATTATTGATCATCAACGAGATTATTAAAAGATATTTGCATGAAAAATGAAAATCTTGGTGTCAACATTGAAAATGACACAAACTCCAGCATCAACGTTTGTTGAAATAAGTCAAAGGAAGTTTGCAAAGTTACAGAATCTCAATTCTTCTTCTTTTTTTAACTAAAAGAACTTTTCAACATTTTCCATCAGGTGTTAACGAGCTGTTACTTGTGATGCATAACCAATAACATAATGTTGGCTGCAGCATCAACACCAAATTATCACAGTTTTTAACTTTACTATTTAATCAGGAATCTGAAAATGTATGATATCAGTAATTAGAAAAACGCTGATTATTGGGTCCAGTATTTGGCTAAACCCTAGAAATAAGTATACGTGCACCTATATTTAAGCATGTGTTTGAGGTATTTATACTGCATTTTTACTCCTTTACTGCCACTTTTCACAAGTAGTTGGACTCTAACGGTACGCTACTTCTATCTGATGCTGAAGTTACAGGTTGTGTCACCGATTTAAAATCATGAGAAACAGAATCTTCAGAATATAAACTTTGTAGGAAGCATCTCTCTCCTAAGGTTGAAGTTTGGCGGCGCCATGCTGGGAATCTCCACTAATAAACTAAATAAAATGAATAAACTAATGAAGTAAAAGAGATGTCAGACAACTACAACCAAGTCTGTGTGTGACACAAAAAGGTCGATCAAACTGAGAAGAATTGAAGGAAGATGTTAGGTTGGAGTAATTCTTTAACTGATCTAAATGCAAAAACTTCCTAAAACTAGAGACATAAAAAGAGTTTACATGTGACAGCAGGGATATAATCCAGTCAGACATATAGGTACAATACTCCGATATAGTTTAGGGTTTACAGGACAACATTTAAACAATTCAGCGCTCTGAGAACAACCATGACATACAAAATATTCACCTCTTCTGTGTGTTCTTAAAGGTCAGTGTGCAGGATTTAGCGGAATCTCGTAGTGAAATTGCAGATCAGCTAAATGCACCTCGCTTGTTTCTAAGGTTCTGTAACTACATGACGAGCTTACATACTGGATATTAGAAGTGCATTTGTTACAAAAAGAACCACATTCTGTCCATATTGTCTCAGTACTGTTGTTATCAGACGGCTCATTATATGCCAGACCGTGCATAACGAAGCCATTTTATGAAATAAACTCAGCTTTAGACCACAAACGCTGATGGAATTCAGCATTTCTAGTAACAAATAGGATCAAAAAGCAGAAATAAACACTCTGGATGAGTTATTTTACTGGAATATTAACTTTTCAGCTGCTCAAAATAAAAATAAAAAGATGTTTTGCTTCCTTTTCATCTTTGCGAGAGAAAATAAACAATTTAATTCACTGTACTGCTCATGCAACTTGAAGCTTTTAAGGTGGAACGACTTCTTTATGTAAATCAGTCAACATACCTAAAATGTAAATCCGACACCTCGGACCATTTGTTTTTACTGGCTGTCTTGGTCGATGTACACTTTAGACATGACTGGATCCTGAAGTGATAAAGAAAATGTACGTGAATTTCAACCACATCATGCAAACTGCAAATAATCTACTTTCTCGCTTGGAGAAAAAGCAGCAGCGCAACGTTTTACAAAACTACACAAAAAAAGTGAAAATGTTCCTTCCAGAACAATGTTTGGTTTGTCTGTTCTGAGCTAGAAAGACGGCGATGCAACATGTCAAATCAAACACTCTGTAGACATAAAACTCACTCTAAGGTGACAAAAACACACCAGTTCCTATTTTCAGGTGACTATAAGCAGATAAAACCCTAAATATGAGAATTATACTCCATTCCTGTTATTAGATCCCTTTGAGCCTGACACGCTGAGCCTTTAAGCTGAAGTTAAATGCAAGATTTTTACATTTCCTGAGCACTGCTCCACTCTGGCATCAGTACTTTAACCGTTTAAATGAAGTCACCAGAGGCTCCCAGTCAAACTCGGTGATGATCTTGTTTGTTTACAGCAGCGACTACTAATGATGTAGCTGCACTTAGTGAGATAATTAGGAGGTCAAACCACTACATGAACACATTTATAAAAACACAAACAGATCAGGGCTCCACACAACGCACCGCGGCTGTGTGTTCACGTGGAAATCATGACCCAGATATATTAAAATATATGTAAAGACGAGCGAGATAACACAGGCAGCTACACAGACAGGCATCTAAACCACAACACGGGGGATCCAGAAACAAACAGAAGAACAGACGCAGTGATAAAAAGTGAAAATGCTATGATTAGGACACACAAACACACACACACATACAGTTGAGTTGAAAAAGGTACCTTTGCTAGCAGCAGGAGGAGCAGACCAGTGGGTGCATGGCGGGTCGGGATGCAGTGGAAATACTACAGAACACACACACTGTACATGCAACAAGGCCGGTGGGAGGTTATGATGGGTCTCAGATCCGCAAATGTCGACATGAGAGGTGACTTCAAATGTGCGAGGAGGAGCCGCTGGTTAATGCGCTAAAGCAAAGATTCTTCTGTTAAACTTTTAGAGAAGTCTGCAAAGAAGCGCTTTAATTCTGCCACAGACACGAGCTCAGAGTCGAGAGCTTAATTAGCTGCTGCTGTGGGTTGCTCTAAAACAAAGATAATTGGCTTAGCAAGCTGGAAGAAGAACACACATTTGGCCTTGACGAGTAATTTTTGAGACAAATGAACAAAAAAAAAACAAAAAAGAGAAATTCAAAGGCTTGTGCTACAAAGGCCTTCTGCAGGGGGGGAAAAAAATAAATAAATGAGCAGAAACAACAGAAACGTCCAGCTGAATAAATTTATTTTATACCTTTTTAGAGTAGAAATTCACCATACATTTGAGGTCATCAATGGTACACGTTTTGGTGCCCCCAAAGCATGCATTATCCATAAATTCTCTACACAATATTTTGATGTTGTCTATATTCGTTTACAACAGAAAACCCCTCACAGTCAAAGCACGTCAGTGGATGTAGGAGTTATCGGGCCACAGGTGATCGGTGTGCTATCTCTGCAGGCATACCTTGGACTAGTTTAGTGGAGAAAGAAGAAACACTGGCAGCTTCCAGTCGTTTGCACTCGACTTTTGTCTCTAAATTCATCAAAACAGAGATGGGAAAAAAAAAAAAAAAAAGTAGGGTGGTTGGCAAAAGCTGAGGGGAAAGACGAGTGTTAGGTCACAGGAGAAGAGACAGCAGACATGTGCAGCAAGGACAACAGTTCTACAGTGCAAAAAGGTCCATCTGGAGTCAAGTCTCCAATCAAGTCTTGAAATATTTTTCTTTTAAAAACAAAAAATTGAAAAAAAAATGGCAGATCAGGAGAAAAAGTGAAAGCACCTGCCTCGAGAGAAAATATTCAAAGACATTAAAAGTTTGAACATTTTTGCAGTGCAGGAGGCACAGGAGAGGAGCACAGTTTCAATTTTCACCTCCTCTCTTTGGTAAAGACAGACAGAGATTTGTGTAAAAACCTCATAAAAAGCCAACAACGTTCCAGTTAGTGGACACCAGATGTGGACGGAGGGACAGCGGTTAGTACAGACAGGCGCCGACGTACAGACAAGCAGACCAGCGTCTTTATTCAGCACAGAGAGAATCAGACAAACACTTGTTTTATCTCCAAAACACGATGCTTCTTTTTTTTTTTTTCTTTTTTTCTTTAAACTCACTCGGGTTTGAAAGTCAAGCGTTTAGTAGCAAAGACAACAGTACGAGAAGGCTGAATGAGGTTTCAACTGGAAATTAACTTCTCTCCCCGTCAAGGCTGCAGAAAAAGCTGCACCTGTTTTTTCTCTGTACACTGGATAAATGCTGCGTAAAACACCGAAGATGCCGTTTAATTATCACAATACTGCTGGTGCTTCATTTGAATCTCTGGATCCAGAAGTTCATCAGCATGTTTAAAGTCCTAAGTTGCTATAAAACTACATTATTTACGTTGATTAATCCACAGTAGAGGCACGAAATCTGAATATGCTCCCAGTAGGGCTGAACAATTACTGCAAAGGCTGCAATATAGAATATAAATGATGCAGCGTTTAAACTGGTTTCATGTTTTAAATCTTTAAACAGAAGCTGGACTTGAAATATCTGTCAGAAAAACCACAGTTTGATGTTTTCTTCTCAACTGTTCAGCCCTGGTTTGAATATGGAAAGAGAAAAAAAGAAGATTAAAAATGTTGTCTTTCCAGTCTTTTAAAAATGTTGGTGATTAATTTTCCTCATCATGAACTAGAGCAGCTATAGCTTCATGTGTGAAAATTATCGTAAAAGAAAAAAAAGCTTTAAAAGGATTAAAATCATAAAATGGTTGTGAGGTCATGTGCACCGAGCCAAACAGCAGGACCAGTTGTTTTTCTTTCATGCATGAACGACAGACAGCAAAAGGCTGCGACTATCTGAATTCAGTCTGAAAACTCTTCTTGATGATTTTCTTGTCTCACATCCCAAATTTCCCCCAAAATGTTTAATTTACAGTCATAAAAATCTGACGAAAGCAGCAAATGTTTGTATTTGAGAAGCTGAGGCCAACAAATGTTTGGCGTTCTCGCTCGATAAGTTACTCAAGACACTTAATTACCACGATATCGAGCTGCTGAGCAAACGGGGACGAGGGTACGTTGACCCCATTCAGCCTTGACAATATATTCACACACACACCACGATAGAAAGTCGAAGGACCCCGAGCACCTGCGATAGTGTGTCTGAGCGCAGCGTCCCTCCGAGTTCAAAAAGGCCGAAAACGTTACAGTAAGTTTGTGTGCACAGAGAGTCAGAAATATAGACTATTACTTGGATAAGGTGCGTTTTTCATAGATACTGTATGACAAGCACTTCTGTATGGCACATTTATGTACAGTAAACATGTTCTCGGTTCCATACGTTGAAACATTTACATAAGCTGTTCACTACTCGCGATACAGGGCCTCTTATGTCAGAGGAATACAAAAACCTCACAGCATGAAAAGGTAAAATTACTGTTAAATACTGAAAGATCCAGTAAAAGATTGTTATGTTGCTTCTTGTTTTTTTTTTTTTTTCCTTTTTACATTATGAAAATCCTCTTTGGGATCGACAACTTAAATCTAACACCCTGATTTACACATACCCTTTACATTGTCATTCCAAACGGAGAGCACTGACATTTGTGGAAAATCAGGTTTCCTTTGGTGGGGAAATATGATCCCCGGCAATATACAAAAGAAATGTACATGCATGAAAGACAAGCAAAAGATACATTTTCCTCAGAGAAAATGTCCATCACGATGACTCTGATGGCGCAAAAAGTTCCGCTCTGGTTCTGGTTTGGCTTGGCGTGGCTGCGCACCGAAGCTTCGCCGGCGGCCCAGTGTGGCAACGGGCCGGTTAGACGGCACAGAGTGACGAAGGAAGGATCAGAGAGGGGAGGAAAAGATGGAGACCCAAACCTCCTCCTCCTCCTCCTTCTTCTCCTCGCATTGAGCGGCTCTGGCAGAGTTTATTGCCGTTAAAGCAGGAGATAGGAAGGCAGGAAAGAGCGGAGGGAGGACGGGAGGGAGGTAAAAAAGGATGAGGGATGGCTGAGGGGCAGCAAGGTTCCTGTCCTATCACATCGTCTGGCTCAGTCTGTTTGTCTGTCTGTCCTCACACTGTCGAAATCAATTTGCCCTCTGTGGAACTGTGGACAAAGAGAGGGAGAGGCTTCCAGGTGGGCTGACTCAAGGAGAAACAGCAGCAAACACAACCACGGAGAGGCAAGAACAACTCGAAATAAACCCCCACAGCCTGCACACCTAACCTCCCGCGAGTGCTTTTACTTGTAGTTAACTCTGAATGCGAAGCGGGGAGGCAGGGATTGGGTGGGTGCGGTTAGCGGACGGAGGCTAGTGGAGCTGCGTGGTGCATGATGGGGGAAGAAGCAGAGAAGCATGAATGTTTCTGAACCAAAACAAAGTAAATTTAACAAAAAAAAACAAACTTAAAATGAACAGAAAACAAATGAACATGCCTTAAATCTAGTCTTACAGAGAGCAACGCTGGTTCCTGTTGGTCCTGTATGGATGGAAAACCAGCATCTTGTGCGCAATAAACATTAAACTCATATCAAACAAACAGAACCAAACAGAAAACACAAAAGAGAACAAAACGGAAACGACACTAAACTGTGTCCTGCTGCTTGTGTGTTTGCGGGTCTGCGCCAAATCCCTCGCCTCTCCATCTTCAGCTGTTTCATCGTGGTCAACTAATTCTCTTCTTCCAGCCCCGAGCCAACAGGACAAAACTCCTCTTTGGCTTCCCACCCAAAACTCTGTGAAACAACTCAACTGGCTTCTGGTATTCATACTACATTAAACATGAACTAAAACAAGTGAAGTGGATCTTACCTTGTGGGGAAGCGTGGTTCGTACTCTTCCACTGCTTGCTGTAAAGAGAGAAAACAAGGAGCGATTTAGACGCTTACTTGTGCAATTTATTCAGCCATACTTTTTTCTGTTTACCACAATACAACTACCTTTATTTTAAGTGTGTACTTTTGCATGTAGTAATATGCAGTTTGTGGTAGAAGTGAGGCATCATTTGTCTGTACACTACAACATATAACTTTAGTATTCAGTCACATCATGCTGCAACTTTTGCGCTGCTTGAAACAAAAAGAAAACTTGCACGGTTCTCATTTTCTCAAGTCTGTCGGCTTAAAAGCTTCTTGAGTACACAGTTTTATATTTAATTTTATTTAAAAGATGCTGCGTTTGTTGGCATGCAGCGTCCACGTGTGCACAAAAAACAAAAAAAAGGAGGCAAGGAACGGGAGAAAAATGCTGAAAAAAAGGAGAAGATTTGGTTGCAAAAAGAAAAGCAATGTCAAAAGTTGGAGCGTTTAAACGAGCAGCACAAACCTCTGTCTGCTGTGCACCGTATGAGAAATGCTGCAAACTGCTTTCTTTGGCTTTTTATAAATGATTTTAAATCCCTAATGCACATACAGTCTAATACAAAACTCACCCCACTCCTTCTAGAATTTAAATTATTTCCAAACTGATTTCTGGTGAAAACATCTGGATTCTGTCATACTGCAGACAAACAGTTCTGATCCATGCAGCCCTATTGTGCAGCTCGAGCCTGTTTGTATTTGTGTGATGGATCTTCCGCTGTGCAGAGTGCTGTGGGTCAGAAAAGCATGCTGGCTCGCCTGCGACTGGACGTAGTCGAACAATCTGGTATTTCTGGCAAACTGCATTCAACGTTCTATGTAACGTGACACACTAAATATTTTTTTCTGCCCTTCTATTGTATGAGACCGTTGCAATGAGCACCGCAGCCAGCAGGTGGCAACAGAGAAACACAGCTGAAGACACTCGGCAGCATCTCAGCAGAGTCACCGTGCGACTACAAACCTAACTTGGAAATGTTAAAGTCGTGTTTTCTAGTCAAAGAAGGAGAAATAATAATATGTTTAGTCACCCACTTTCCAGTTCTCTCACAGCTTTTTGATCTATTTTGGTGATTGGCTGATCAACTACGAGCTCTATACTGCAACTTGGTCAGTGTAACCTTCTATAAAAACTCCCTTCTCAACCAAAATTACACGCATTGTTGACGGTTAATATCTAATGATGGATAACTTCTGACCTACAAATCCTCACATCAGAGCTTCCTGGCCACAACATGTCATAAGCTTAAACAAAGTCCTCCTTAAATGTCAGCAGAGATGTTTCCATCCTTAAACGCAGCGAAACGCCGGAAAGAACAATTTAAGTTGTTACATGACTACTGAGCAATTAGGCATCGCCCACATGTAATGTTCCAGGTGAGGCGTAGGAGGGGAGCTGGGCTGATACAGAAGGGTTTAGCGTTGCATAAGTCTACTTCTGCAAAATTAACCTCCCTCCCTCGCCACCACTGCTGCCTTTATTTTTTTATTTCCTGCAGTCAGCTGGGCGAGAGCTGCCTCCGTTATCAACCGATGCCTGTCAGAAGCGCTTCCCTCGGAGACGGAGGCAGCCAGGCGCAGAGGAAGACTTCTGCCACGTCTCGCACTCGACCCTCCGTAAGCAGGAACGTGTGAAGCCGAGTAGAACTGATTCCTGCGTTTATGTAAGCTAATGTAGCAGAGGAGCTCGAACTCGAGAGCGCCGCTGGAGGAGGAGACGGGCTGTCAAAGCAGAGCCCATCCTGAGCTACCTCCAAACTTTCTGACACCAGACTGGCGCAGATCTCTGCCAGGTTTTTCGGCGACGGCTCGTGTCATGTGTGAACTCGTGTGTGGGTTGATGCCGGCGTGTTTGTTTTTGCGGTCCCCCCACCTGTGGGAAGCCTGGCACCGCCACGCTGTAGGGGCGCTGCTGTCTGCCGTGCAGCGCTGCAGCGCTCTGTGCTGCCATACGGGAGTGGATGCCGTATTCGGGGCCGGGCAGAGCCATGTCTTCCCTCTCTAGAAGGTTGCCTGTGCTGCTGCTTTTGCCGTGGTGGAGGCTGGAAATGCACAGAGAGAGAGGAAACTGTAAACATGTTGTCCCCACGGGGCAAACCGGGAACAAATCTGTGATGTCTGAGTGTTTACGGGGAAAATCTGCCAAGAAGTCGTCGGGGGAGTGTTGAATTTTGACGGTTTCACATCAGACGAGCACAAATCAATGTCTGTTTGGTATCAATTTCTATACAATAAAGAGCAAGCACGCTTTTCTCATTTGCAACTCCCCCGAGTCTTGCTCAAATCATCAAAAAGAAGAAAAACAACCATGTAGATAAATGAATAAACACCTGATTGGAGATGTTTGACGCGCCTGAGTGTGCTTCAGCAGTGAATGCCTCGTTTTTCCTGCAGAGTCTTTAATTTAACCGTTTAATTAATCACAGGGCCCCAAACACATTCATGATTTCCAGAAGAGCCCTTCAAACTGCACTTAATTTTCTCTATGTTAGACAACATCATGAGGTCTTTGAGTCATAAAGAGGCTTCGGGGGCAAATAGTGACTTTTACTTCGACAGTGTGCTTCTAATAAGGATGCAGAGGCAGTAATTTACTTTGTTTTCCTCCTAATTATTTGATGACCTGGTAAAATTGATGTCATTTTTCAAAACCGTTGTCAGTTCAAAGCACAATTACGGCCGCACGGCATTTGCAAACACTCGGTTTGTTCATTAATTTAGTACAACGGTTAAAATCTCGACACGTCACAGAAACAAAACACCTACTTGTGTACTCGCAGTTGCCTCATTGAGTCGCCGTCGTTGTCAGAAATCACCCGAGTGTAGGAGAAAGGAAACCAGCCACGCCTGCAAAGGAGGAGCACCGGAGATTAGCAACAGAGAGAAACCTACACTATAGTTATCGCTCCTGGCTCAACACTTTAGGCAAATACAGATGAATCTCTGAACTCCAAGCAGTTTCTGGATGTTTTTTTTCTGCTCCTGTCTCACTTTTCCTCAACGTGGGTTCATTTTTCACTGCAGTATAAAGTCCTGCACCTCAGTGGAAACAGAACAGCCATGACTAGAAGCAGAGAGAACTCTTTGAGAAATGTCTTTTGTACAGTATGATGTAATTATAACACCATAAAAAAACAAAAAAAAACAAAGGCGACTGCCCACAGGTGTCACCAACCATTTAAAAAAATGGAGGCTCCACATATTACAGACATTTAACTTTTTATATTTTTGCAACTTTTACAATTCGGGCGTTTTTTTTCCACTCTGAACTTCTTCCAACATCTTGCTCCCCTGCACACAGTTTCTGAGCCGTGCTGCATTTATGTTATTGATCCAGTATGTGTAATTTTTCTCCCAGTTGTTTTAAAATTTGTCATTAAACTTGTTTCCTCTCTGCTCTGAGTGAACACTGCCTGCAGTTCAGTCAAAAAGTACCTGAACTTTGTGTCCAAATCTTGTGAAAACATTTTATTTCTTAGCAAATATTTAAATCAGACACTTAGTGATTAGCTCAAGAATGCAATCTGACAATTCTGTCCATTTTCACAGCCTGGTGTCATCATGGGGATTCCTTTACAGGTAACTTGGCTTTCAAACTGGTGGGTTTTGGAGTTCAGAGAGTTCATCGACCACTGCCTGGTCCTCGTGTCTTTGAGCTGCACTCACATCCTCGTCTTCTCGTTCTCGCCGTAGTGCCAGCCGTCGCGAGCCTCGGGGACCAGCAGGGTTATCACGTCGCCCTCGGCGAAGCTCAGCAGGGTGCTGTTATCGCCGGCTGCATGGGAGAAGATGGCCTGGACACGAGTTCTTCCGTTCCTCTCCAGGCCTGCAGCCATGGAGCTGGACCGGGGCAGTGTACGGGTCTCCGCTGGTGACGGGAAAAAGACTCAGTCAGATTTCATGTTCTCTTTATCGCAACTGATTTGTGTAAAACATGGTGTGTAGCTGCCGCGCATCCACTTCCTGCTACACAACACTTGGGACAATAATATGCTTCTCTACTCAACAGTCTACATAGATTTACTAGATGTACAGCTCCCCTTTGAAATTCTAAATGGCTCCACTTTTGGTGAAGCATGTTCCTGTTCTGGATCTATTTTTACTCAGATTCTGTCTTTCTCAGTTTTAATATTGCATTTCTTTCTATTCCCACTTGCTTTGGCCCGTTTCTTATTAAAACTACACACATTGTGTGTGACAGCTTGCTGGATGCATCCCATTAGCTCTGTTTTATACCCGAGATGCAATAATACTTTTCAAGAAATATAACAGCAAATGCACCTCGCAAGCATCGAGGCCCATTTGCTGTTATAAAGCATATTGAATGCCAAGGTAAAGCTGCTTTTAAGGATGTTTTCTCGCCACTCAACACACAACAAGCTGGCGTACACTCAGCCCTGACTTTATACTGGCTCATAAAGTTGTTACAGCCAGTGAGTGATTGTGTTTTTACACATCCAGCAGATAGAACAACAAAAACATTCATTTAAAGCCATTTTTTGTCCCCTTGATGGATGTAACTCCAGTAATAATGTTTTTTAACCTTGGCCTTTACCAAAACAAGACCGACTCTTTGGCTGCTGAACGTTCCAGCTCCTTCACCAGTTAGTCTCCTCGTCTTTCTGCTGTTTGGTGCTCGATGAAAACAGCTACTAACTGAGACCGAAACAGGGCTGGTAGCAGCGCTACGACTAAACAGAACTGCAAATGTAGTCTAAAGAGGCTAAAAAGTTCTGCTGAAGAGCAGAGTTGGATGACACTTCTGCCACTTTCATGCTGCATATGGCTGCTAAGTTGAAAATTGCAGCATCTCTGTGCGTGTTGGCAGGACCGGTCCTTATCAGGGTGGATGAATTTAGAGCACAGTTGGACACCAGTGCACTGTTCTTACTTAGCTGGGTCTTGCTCTTGGCCGGGGCCACCTTGCGGACAGGCAGGGTGTTGGAGTAAACCTCCCCTCCGTGCCGCTGGGTCTGCGGCGAGGCCTTTCCCTGGGCGATCTTTCCCTCCATCCACTGCTGGTAGTCGTCTCCTCCGTGGGCTCCGGCTGTTCCGTTCATCACCGGCATCCCTCCCTCCATCAGCCTCTGCGAACGCCATCAAATTTGCATGCAGGCGATTAAGACAAACTTTTCCTCCCTTTACGTCATTCAGAGCTCTTACATAACATCTAGTTAATAATCATGAAGGTGCAGAGTGGATCTGGGTCGCGAAACGCTGATTAATAAAAATGCAATATTTGAGTGTGTGCTGGCTGAAAGATAAACATATGGAATAACGGCAAAGGAGCACCCCGGTTTTTAATTAGAATCTCAGGCCAAACCGAAGCAGTCTTTCATGTAAATCTTGAAAGATATTTCTCAGAACGGACGCCTGAGAGGCGGAGGCTGCAAAGAGCCCGAGGATGGAAGGAATTTCAAGCCTGCAACAAGCTAATTAGCACGGCTTGCTAATGATTACATTTGCATTCGACAGGGTTTTCTGAAGAGGCTCCCATGATGCAGCTGCAGCGTCCAGGGTCAACACCTCCTGACAAATTATTACAGGTCTCATTAGACACCACTTACCTGTGTGTGTGTGAGCAAGTGTGTCATTCTGTCTTTGTGAGGACCAAACTGATTTTCTAACCTTGTGAGTGAAGACATTTCTGGAAAGCATTTTGTAAATAAAAACATTTTAGAGCTTCAAATCAGCACCCAGCTGCATTTTATTCCAATTTAAAACTCTTTAAACAGCAAAAATGAAGTGAGCCACTACAGTAGTCCATAAAAAAACGTCCTTCACTTCAGCAGCCGTTTTGGAATAATTTTTCCTTCAAATAAATTACTACAAAGAGGAAAAAGCACACAAGCCTTCAGTAAGCCTAATGGTGATTTAAGGTAGGTTTGGTTTGGCCGAGCATCAGATCTGAAATTCAGAAATGTTCTGATCATATGAATGAACCATGCACAGCCTCCAGTCGCTATCCAGCACTGATGGATAAATCCTGTCTGGTTCTCTTTGAACTAAACATGCATTTCTGTGTAATATCAGTACATCTACTGATGGAAGCGTCTTTGCAATATTATTGTTTTTCAAGATATGTGCAGATACTGATGTTTTCCACATTCAAAGCAGCTGTGCTTGATCTGAATTTCCACATATGAGAAGAATCTGTACAATATCTTTAGTACTTATCTATATTTCTTGTCTATTATCTTCATATATTCCCAACATGTTTGCATTATCTTCTTATGTTACTGCAGATTTCCCCACTCTAGGATTAATTATCTTATTGTATTTTAACAAAGTTTGATGTTGGCGTGTGTGTTATTCTGAAATTTGAAACCAGGATTTTCAGTTCATTCATCAGTTTTCAGCCTCCTTGATTATCAATAATTGGTACCGACTTAAAAAGACAGAAGAGGAACCGACCTGTTGCCCCATTGGCCCGCCGGCCCGGAGCGCCGCCAGCTCCGGAGGCACCGGCAGGGGTTTAGCACCAGGGATGGGCTCAGAGATGGGCATGCCGGGGTGATGAGCACCAGGAGGAAGGGTCCCCGCGGCGCCGCTCATCTGCTGGGCCAGAAACATGGCACGGTCCGGCAGCTTGTTGGGCTCAGCACACGCCTGCTGCCACACTGGGATCTTCTGGGCTAAAAGCTCTTTACCCTGGAATAAAAGACATGAGAGGCTTCAGATTGGACTGGGTTCGTGTTTAAAGGCAGTCTTGTAAATTTAGGCCAATTTGCCAACATACCGGGCCCAATTGGACTTTTATTCAAAATGACTTCATTCCATTCTGACCACAGCTTCACAAAGCTGCAGTGAAAATGTTAATTTTAGCACGTTCAATAAATAGTTTATTAGATTTTTTTTTTCCCATTAACTCCAAAAGTACAGAACAAAGGGCTTCGCTGTTACTGCACAATTACTAAATTATTTCAGCAATAGAGCATGTTCATGTTCCTCAAACACCTTCAAAGTGAAACCAGAAATCCCTCGTGAGCAACTCATTTTAGATAATCATCTGGAGTTACATAAGAAAACAATCATGATGAGCGACATGTTTCCCATTCGAAGAGAAAAACTGTTCAGAAAAATGTTCACAATGCAAGTAAACTGCAGATTTGCATTGAATTAATATATTTTTTTCCTTTCTTTCCTGCAGGATTTTTAATATTTTGCAACCTTCAGAGGAAAAGCTGATCATATATGTGTAATACCAGAAATCCCTCATCAGCTACTTCTTTTATAGAATCATCTACTTGTTTTTTCTTTTCTGCAGGATTTTAAAATATTTTTGCAACCTTTGGGGGTAAAACTGCTTCTGTAAATGTTAGATTTTCCCCCCATGGGTGTTAATATGGAAACACATTCACACGATATTAAGCAGGCGGGAAAAAAATAACTGAAAGGAAGGAAAAGAGCAGTTTTAACTCTGAAATGAGCTGAATATCAGAAATCCTGCAGGCAAAGTGGATGTAAATCTGCACATTTATTTGCATCGTGACTTTGTGCATATGCACATTCTTTTCTGAGCATCATACACACGAGCTATATCATGATGGCTTTCTTATGTAACCCAGCATGATGATTTAAAGTAGATGTAGGCCACAGGAGACACCAGAGCGAGAGCTGCGCATCCTCTTTGTGAATCCGCTCATTTGAGAAGCTTTCCGCTGGTGCGTGAACGGCCGAGTTGCATTTCCTACATACATTATACAGCAGGCCGGTTACATAAAGATACTCCTCATTTGCATTCATCAACAGCGAATAAATGAGGGAGTCCTGAATCCATGAATAAAGAAGAAGACGCTGAGGAGAATCTGCTTCTCCAACAGTTCTAACTCGGCCAGGCTGGTGAGGAGGATAAACACAGCGTGGATCCAAGGTTGTCTGGCCCTGCTGAGTGTACGTGGGCTGCAGCGTCAGGTGTCAGGGTGTGGGCGGCATGATCAAATAAATTAACACATACACAAAGAAACAAAGTACAGCAAAAACAAATTCCTACCAACAAAGTGAGCATCACGTAACCAGGGATTCATGCTCATGCATATTTATGCTTTCCGAATTAGCTGGAAAGTTCTGTGAGAGAATCCTCTGTCAATTCATGTTTCTTGCGGCTACGAGGCTGCACAATGTGAAATCACCATCCTGAGCTGTTCTCCAATCCGACTACCTCCATCGACAACATCCAGTCTTTCTCAGTTCATCTGGCTGCTGATGGGAAAGGCGTCGTTGCGACCCCAGTTAGCTTCTCAGATAACCAAGGCAGCGTGTGGGCGTCTTTACCAGCGTGATGGTAAACATCGATTAGCAGACGGTGGCTCTTTTCTCTCCTGCTCATCAACCGGGGCGCAAGAGCTTACCGAGACTTTAAATGGGAGATTTTGCTAATTTGCAAATGTGTCCTGGAGGTAAAACAATCAAAATCAACAATAGTTTCCTCTATGCATGCAGATGGCTGAAATTTATCACTAATATTTGCAGTACAACCAGATTGAACATTCTTGCTTCCTCCCTGAACATCAGTGTGACGTCTATAGTTGATCATTTGCTTGGTCGACATGTTCTCACCTGATTAAATTCTCTTTGGTCAACAATCTCTGGTGTTATGTTCACAATTAGAAAAGCTTTGCCTCAACAGCCTTCCTGGATTAATCCATTAGTTTTGGTGGCAGGAAGAGAAAACTACCTGTGAACACCCCCGAGTTTCCACAGCTTTGAACTGACCCAACCCAACTATAACCAGATGATCTTATGTGCTGTAAATACAAGCTTTTTATGTAGATTTTGAATTTGTTGACGCTTATGAAGCTGCAGGTAGAGAGCGTTCAGTGCATCAAGACCCATCTGGTTCATGTGCAGATTTATGTTTTCCCCAGCAACCATTTCATTAGTTTTAAAGAAGGTGTGACTTTAAGGTTTGCTTTGGTTGATTACAGCCTTAATCAGTCGTACGTAGCACTTACCTTTTAGTAATCTAGCGACACTTATGCAATCACCGAACACCCGACAAAGAATGCTTTGCTCAGGCTGCACTAACACTTATTTTAAAGTTTCGTCCTGTACATAAACCCCTTTTCATTACAATTAGCGCTCCAATTAATGATTATTTTCACTCTAAATTAAGCTGCTAATTTTATATAATCATCCAGAGTTGCTTGAGAAAACAATCATAAAGTCCTTTAGTCTTGTCTTTTATCTGGACCCTGAGTCTGTAATTAAGTTTGATTGATTGATTGTCAGAAAATTCACTTAAAAAAATTAAAAATAAATCACAGCCCATCTTCTAACGTCTTGTTGTTTTTCCTGCTAACGTATTCCGTTTATTATCACACACTGTAAAGACAAGCATCAAACCCTCATCCTGAAAGAGCTGAAAATAGAAAATATTTTGCATTTTTGCTCGAGGATAAAAAAAAAAAAAGAAGAAGAAATCCATTATTTCGATAGTTGCCAGTTCTTCAAAGACTAATTTAATCTTTGTGTGCATCATCACAGCAGCAGTTTGGGTTGTGTGCTTCCTCCCTCCGTCTATCAATCACTCATTCAGACACTTTCACACCCACACAGCGACTCTGAACCGAGTGTTCCTGCAGAAGTAGGTCATTCACTCTCCTGCCGCCTCCCCCCCTTCACCCTTCTCCTCACCCACTCGCCCTCCACGTCTACATCCTCTTTCGCTTCCCTTTCGCCACTTCACATTTAACCATTGTGAGGGAGCGCCATATGGGAGAGACGAGCTTTCTCTCGTCACTTTAGTCGGATAATGTGGGACTCCTGATTGGCTGCGCCGACGCATCCGAGGAGTCCTTGGGGTCGTTTTTTTTTTTTTTCTTTTTTCAATGAAATGGGAAAGAAAAGACGAGAATAAAGCAACATACAGTGAAGGTTTTTAAATGTGGGAGATGGATGTGACCTACATTTCCATTAGTGCATTCTGTGTGATAGAATAAAGTTGTGAGCCAGTTTTCTGTACATACCGACACACTTCAATCTGTGATGACATCTTACTTAGATAACACATCCTGTACCTCAACATTTAACTGTCTGCTAAACTAGTCAAGTTCAATAAAACTATATACTCCTGTGCAACTTTGTGCTCCTGTGTCTAATATTCTGGTGTTGAAGCATCTCCGGGTTAAATCTCTGAAGGTCAAAAGCATCGCGAGGTGTCGCTTTCATGGTTTGCATTCATATTGAAAATCCAAATCAAGCTTTTGCCCTACAGCTCCCTGGGAGGTTTCTGTCCTCTCTGGCCTCACCTTCGGACCCCCGCGTTACCACTTGACAGGTGTACCGCCTCGGTCGAACTTCCCACCTGTCGCCGACCCCGGAGCGGTCACAACCAGCAGGTGAGGGGCAGTCAATGCCAAAAGCAAAGGCTTAAGTTCCCACCTCACCAGATAAGCGAAAAAAATAAAAACAAAAGCACAAAGGGTCGCTTTTGGACGTGAGGACTGCACCTGGATTTCAAACCGGACCAACGTCTTGGCTCTTTTTGCAATATTAACAAAAACAGCTCACCAAAATGTGTTTCTGTGGGGATGAAATAAAAAGGGCAGCTGCTGAATCTGACGACGGTTAGTTTAAACGTTTTTTCGGTTTCCAGAGAGTCACACTGGACGCACCCGATATGTATTAAAAAGTTATAGCACTTTTCTACTTGCAGAAACTTGGGGTTCAGGGTCTTTCCTAAAAACACTTTGGTACGCAAAAGGGCCGGGGATCGAACCACCGACCTTGCGATTTGTGTACAAACCAGAATGCATTGCACGGCTGCTTACATACACAATAAATGGAAAGTGTTGAAATGACAGATCCTATGGACACGTACCATAAGAGTTGTGGTATTTCACTTTCTAGCATTTAGATCTAGTCTTCAAAGTTGCTTTTTAGGTTTCACAGCAACACTATCATCTATTTGGAATGGTCACTTACTAACACGAGTCCCATATTCTCTCACTTTTAGCTCTATTTTTGGTCTCCACCAACCCTTGAGGGTAATATTTGGTTCTTTGGCTGTTAAAAGCTCCACTAAGTTGTTGCTAATAGTGTCGATTTACTGTTTGGTGCGAAAAATACCAGCTACTTCTTTTATAGAATCATCTACTTGTTTTTTCTTTTCTGCAG
>NW_007579979.1:62032-68746 GCF_000690725.1 Stegastes partitus
CCCCCTATGGGTGTTAATAGTATTCAACAGCAGCGTCTCTATAATCTGCCTGTTGCAGCCAAAAACAGTAAATTGTAAAAGTAAAAGTAAATTTCCACGCTGGACAACTGAAACTCACTGTCAAGCTGTTTTTGGTCATTTGCAGTTTAAAAGAAGCCTAGATACCGAGGTTCACACTAAATGTGATGGAAAAGTCTTGCTTAACACAATGAAACATGAAACTGAAATGCCAAAATGATGCGTAAATGCTACTTAGATGTCTAAAAAAAAAAAAAAAAAAGGTTTAACCTCAAATTTATGTCCTTAAACATAGAAATCATCAAATCATTTATTAATAGGCTGGGCCTCGGTTAGAGGAGCTCTGACGCTGCCAACACAGGAACAGGTAGCGGGATGGTGTTTATTCTCACCTTGCCGTGGTAGGCGCTGCTGTTCTTGGCCACGGCACACTGACGGTCCACCAGGAAGCAGTACCTCCTCCTCTCCTCAGACAGAGCGTTCTTGTAGCCCTCGGCGATGTAGTTGTCCAGCTCGCTCTGCTTGTTGCTGATGGCCTCCACGTACTGAGGAGGGAAAAAGGCAACAGATTAAAAACACGCATCGACTTTCTCCGCCGTCATGATAAAGAATCAGAGCACAGAATGCCAGAAATTGGATCTGAAAGACCAATTAACCCATTGTTCCAAGTATCCACAGGTGTTATGAAGACTGGAAAACAAACAGGAACTCTGCATACTTTACATATATTACAGTTCACGTTACAATGCAGGCGTTTTTTCCTTTTGCACACTGACTCCAGAGAGAAACAACTTTCTCACAACTTGCTGCTCCGTATGCCATTATTGAGTCATGCAGAATTTATTTTATTGATCAAGTTTGCTTTATTTTCTTTTCAATGCCACCTGGTTGTCTCCTCTCGTGTACACAGCCTGCAGTTCAGCCAAGTAGTCCCTGCACTTTTGTCAGTCATTCATGGCTTTAGAGTTTCGTTGAGGAGCTCATAATTGTTTTTGTTTTTTTAATATTACCTTGTGCAAACATTTTAATTTAGATTTTTTTTTTAAATGCAGCATGCAAAATAAAGTAATTTTCATGAAATATCCCAGTCACAGGCTTACATTTGCTTAATTTCCCCAGTGGAATCATAAGTCCAACATAAAGACAATTCTTCCTGTTGTTATATTTTCTGGCTGATAAATAGTAAAATTTTGGTGATTTTTCTGAACATGCCTTTCAAACTCACCGGCAGATTTTTAAGTGTTAATACACCATAAACTACGTCAAATCGAACCAAATTGAACCCAGGAAATCATGTCAGGGAAAATGAAAAAAAAAAGCATTAAAGCTGACATTTAAAGTATTCAGCAGCAGCGTCTCTTCACAGAAATTACGTCTGTGGGTAAATCCATTGTGTGAAGTGGGTGAATCAGCCCTTTGACAACCGCATGACTCCACCAAATAAGAATTCTGATGGATTGGGCATCACAGTCATGACATATAAAAAGCAGACAAATTGTTCCTTCATGTGCCGCCTTGAAAATTAAATCGGAAATGTCACAGCACATCAGACCTGAAAACCATGAATTAGAGAAATAGAAGTCGGGCCCTCGGGCTGTCTGATCATTCATCTATTATGCGATCATGGTGACTGGTGTTCAGTATTTCCTGCAGATTAGCTGAACTGGAGCAAAGTCAGCTTTTAACCTCATTCACCTGCCACTACTTCACCCGCTGAGTCACCAGCAGTCAGGACAACAACTGGAACCGTTCATCCACATCGCGACATCGCCTCGAGGCGCACAAAGGCAGAGGCAGAACATATCGAGCCCGACTTTATCAGCGGGCTCCCTTATATAACTGAGAGAAGCAAAAGATTCCCATGGTGCCAAATAATGTAGAGCAGCATTCTTCAAGTGCCAGACAGCACTGAGCTCCGGTATGAGGTGTTAATGACCGTGGCTGGGCTGTTTGCAGAGAAAGTTAGCAGCCTACGCGCTGTCATACGTGGCTGGCTGGTCCAAATAACACCAGATCTGCTGGAGGAAGTCGAGATGTAAGAAGAAGGGAAGAAAAAAAAAAAACAGTGGTGGAGAGAGATGCTTTTGAGAGACGGAGCTCAGTTACCTAACGGTGTGCTATAATCAACATCACTCATTATACAACGCCAGACGTGCTAATTAGGCAATTAATCAGGCTAATTAATGCATTCATTAGCAAAAGTGTCTGCATAAACAGCATACCTTAAAAACTGACTGCATTAAAGGGTCAATCTGCAATTTCCTGACTATAAATAACATATTGGACAAATATTAAAAGTTTGATGTAAAGACGGAACATCAAATCTTTTTGATCTTTCAACAGCTAATATATTAATATTAATAACTCCTTGTATTTGAAGACTTGGGAGTGATGATTTGAATCAAAGACAGCAGCTCTCTTTTTAAGATTTCACTTGGTGATGTGTGTTTTTCTGAAGCAACGTGCTGCAAAAATCCAACCAACACACTAAGTGACTGTAAGCAAAGAGAAACTTGGGCGCTGGACACACACATGAAGCCGTGCTTTATATAGCAAGCGTGCTAATTAAAATGTTGCCATGGTGCTGCACAGGCTGAGAGATTTAATTAAAAGATCATCTTTGGGTAGAAATGCAAGACACAAAAAATATCTCTGATTTCTAACAGCCATAGAATTCTGATCCTCTGTAATCTAATGTGAAGGGAACAGCTTTAACACAGCAGCTCTCTGTAGTGGCCTTGGAGATATTATTCGCTTATTTCAACAATCTTAGTGATCTTAAGAAAAGAGAGAAGAAGAAAAAATGGTGTTTAGAAGAAAAGTTGGGAGGATGGCTGTGTGGTTATTCATGCAGAGAAGAAAGGGTTTGTTAGGGCTGTAGTTCTCTGTGGAACCCAATGTCTCAGAACAACTTTTTGTTTTCTCCAGTAAATCTACAACAGTGTGGCTCTTTTCTTTTTCTTTCAAATTTGTCATAAAAGCACTGAATTAGTGAGAAAAACATCAAAAATCTCAAGAAAAAGATGCAAATCAACACAAAACGCACAAAATCACCACGACAAGATGTAAAATCAACACTACAAAACCAAAATCACCACAAAAAGAGGCGTGAAATCATTACAGGAAGGCGTAAAACCTCCACAAAATCCATGCAAAATGACCGTAAAACATACAAAGCCACCACAAGATGCAAAATCAATACTAAAAGGCCTGGCTCACGACCAAAAGAAGCATGAAATCACAAGAAAAAGATGTGAAATCACCACAAGCAGACCAAAATAGTCACACAAAGATGCAACAAGCACTACAGCAAGAAGTTAAATCACCACAAAAAGATGCAAAAAAAAAATCACCACAGAAAGACGCAAACTCACAAGTTGATGTGGTTCTATTTTTAGAAATCATACGAATATGGTAAATTGGTCTTCTAGTCTGTTATTATTGTTTTAGCATGAAAAAAAAAATGATTTCGAGTGCTGCAAATACTTTCTTTTCCTGTTTATTTATGATCCTTTTAGGCCAATAAGGCTGCAGGTAGATCCCCTCATCAATAACGTGCAACAACCACCTGACAAAACCTTACCAAGACTTTTTTATGGTTGGTTTCTAACAGGAATTTATACAAACATGATAGTTAAAAAGCCTGAAAAACCATTTTCTGCACCTCTCACAGGCCCAGAGAAGAGACTTTCCACACTCTCCCTCATCTGAATAAATTCCTGCATCACCTTCCCCTCAGACTGTCAGTCCACATTACGCATTAATTTAGTGGTTTTTCAGGAGGACGACACCCTTCCAGAGACGGAGCGTCTCTCTGACTGTTAGTCGCGTCTCTCTAATGAGTCTAATAACTCGGGATTGACGAGGAAGACGAGGCGAACGGCCGCGGACGCCCAGCAATTAATCTCATCCCTTCGCTCTTCTGCTGGAGCCGGATGAGGTGGAAAACACAGAGTCGCATCAGAGCCGAAGACAAGGTGGAGCAGAGGCACGGAAAGTCCACATTTCCAAATAATGATCGTATTAATTTACCGTGACACCGCTGACAGTTCAGTCAGCTGAAATTAAAATGAGCGCCGGGATACTTTGACTATTTGAAAATCAAAAAATTAGAGGCATAAATTAGTGAATGACACAACAGTTTTATGTTATGACAAGGCCTTCTATCTGGCGCTTCAATTACTCCCACGTGAACGGGGAGGCAAGCTCAGCCACCTTTTTTATTATTTTTCTGCAGACCAGTCGATTTGCAAGTATTTTCATGCGATTTTATTCTTATTTCTAGGATGAAATAGGCTTTGAAGATGTAAAAATGGTTCAATATGTATAAATTATGCTTACAGATACTGAACCAAAAAGGAAAATTTGTACAAAAATGACAGATTTTTTGGTAGTTTTTTTTTGTCCATAATATCAACACAATCTCAACTTCAATTGAAGCCATTAACCATCAGACATAAGGTGCACAAGAAATAAATAAATACAGATTAAACGTGGGGAAAGGGAGACAATGAAGAACAATAATATTCTGTGTCACTGGCTTGTTTCTGTGGTGTGTAAACCTGTCGTATTAAAGAGGAAAATATGTGTGAAAGTAACACTAATTGTTGGTAATAATGGCAGTTTTTTCTCTCTTTAGATTACTAGCTGGAGATCCATATTTGTAAGCTCAGCCACTTATTTATGTGCTATTTTTCTGCTGAATTTAAATTCATTTTTAACACTGAAGTAGGCTTTGAAAATGTAAAAAAGATTGAATATGTAGAAATTATGCGACAGCATCGCACTTAAAGAGGAAAATGTGTTCAGAAGAAACACAGATTTGCGTTGATGATGCTCATTTTTTTCCTCTGTTGACTGCCAACTGGAGGTCCATTATGGTAACCATCAGAAATAAAGCGCACAAGATAGAAACAAATACAGATTAAATATGGGCAAACACAGACAATGAATTTTTAAAAAAATAGTCCGCCACCAGCAGGTTTTTCTGGTGAGTAAAACGGTATTAAAGAGGAAAATGTGTGCAAAAATAACAGATTTTTTTCTTTTTTTTTGGATTGCCAACCAGAGATCCATCGTGGTGTCAACAAGTCTTGTTTAATTTAAGCCATTAACCATCAGAAATTAAGCGCATAAGATATAAACAAATGCAGATTAAGGGCCAACGCTGACAATGAATGAAAGCAAAGTGTTGGTTTCTCTGGTGGGTGAAACTGTAGTCATACTTCTGTGCCACATGGAGGAGCCACAGTGTCACACCTCAAACCTTTAAAAATCTGTGATCGCCTCCCAGGTAGGAGCTATGAATCAAAATCCAACAGGCTGACGACTTAAACCTGAAAAAAAACAACAATTTCCAAGAACCAAACAGGGTTCTTAACGTGGGCGCACAATGGCTGAACACGCACCCACACTGAAATATTAAACGGTGACAAGCTAAGGAGCAGTTAGCGGAGGGAGGAGGATGAAGGCCACTTATGAATCACGCGAATGGTGGAGGTGGAGCAGCGTTCGGGTTTCACATTCAGACCAGCGTGTTGAGGTTAAAGCCGGTTGCAGGGGCAAAGTCAATCAAAGCGACCGGTTCCCCCCCCTCACACCGATTTACTCGAGGAGGAAATCAATCGGTGGTCTACCCCAGAGGTCGTTTGTTTATTTGGCTGCTAAACTCCTCGCAATTATACGACCTTCCTGCGAGCTCGGGCAAGGAAACAAAACACCGTGTAGTTTGGAAAAGTAAAAAGACCCGTCGCTGTCGCCTCGAGCTTGAAGTGTTCCTCTCCTGGGATCAGATAAATACTGTTCACAGGACGGAAGACAACAGGTGGTGTAAGAGAGTGTCAAATAAACAGCTGGTCTGACCTCCAGTAAATCAGATTTTTATCATGTCAACCACTACATCTGTGAAAACTCCTATTTAAATACCATTAATCTAAATGGTGTTTCCCAGTAAGATTAAAAAAAGTTTCAAAACAATGCAATTTGCAGACAGGTTGAAATTTAAGCACCACATCTGACGCAGAGTTCAAACTATTGTGTCAGTGGTTTTACAGATTCAAGGCTGCCTCTGTGTATAAAAATCACACTTTTAATCGTATCTTATGTGCTAGTTCTCCATCTATCACACAATTCTGCTTGCAAAGCAAATCGCAATATCTGTTTGAAAAATTTTAATTATGTCATCCCCCAATCATTCAACCCTCCTTCCAAGTGAACAGTTTTTATCATTATTTATTTAAGGGGCCGAATTCGGCACATTCACAGGTTTCTAATTATTCTTTGGGGGTCTACTTGAATATGTTTACATGCTTCAAAAACATCATTGTTCTCACTAAATTTTATTTAATTTTGAACATAATTTGTCACCTTGTAGGAAAGGTGACAAGTTTGAAAAATGGATGGAGGCACAAATCAGAATTTTGTTTTATGAGGTTTCTTTTTCAGGTCTCACTTGCTTTCTGTGTGGATTTATGCATCAAAACTATGTGGTAAGGAAAAAAAAGTCACACTTTGGTTGACACTTTTACACATCAGACGCTTGGTTAAGTTTAGACGCTAAAGTTACTTAGTTTGGGTTAAAATACGACCTTTTCACCACATGTTTGAAGTTTCCCCTCCACTTTCTGCATTACCACGGTGACAAGTCCGCCCCAACTAACACACGATTGGTTGGCAAAGCAGTAAAATAAATGGCAA